>NW_027196800.1:0-77835 GCF_038502225.1 Cherax quadricarinatus
GAGAGCAAACTTTTCCTAGTAAAGGCATTTGGTAAGAGAGATGGACTGTTAGGTAAGACACATATGCAACAGTTAGGTATCTTTATTATGAAACGTTTCGCCTACACAGTAGGCTTCTTCAGTCAAGTACAGAAAAGTTGATAGAAGCAGAAGATACTTGAAGACGATGTAATCAGTCCATCACCCTTAAAGTTTTGAGGTGGTCAGTCCCTCAGTCTGGAGAAGAACATTGTTCCATAGTATGAAACAATACTATGTATTTACTATATTGTTTCATACATTGTTTCATACTATATTGTTTCATACTATGGAACAATGTTCTTCTCCAGACTGAGGGACTGACCACCTCAAAACTTTAAGGGTGATGGACTGATTACATCGTCTTCAAGTATCTTCTGCTTCTATCAACTTTTCTGTACTTGACTGAAGAAGCCTACTGTGTAGGCGAAACGTTTCATAATAAAGATACCTAACTGTTGCATATGTGTCTTACCTAACAACCTGTCGGTATTTTATACCATTTTAATGTTCAAGAGAGATGGACACAGGAATTCACCATGTACCTGCAGTGCCTGAAGAAATGTGAAGGTTGAGCTTGCGACATTTCTTCTGGTTAGGGAGAAGGCAGTCAAGGAGCAAGGTACTGTATATATGATATGTCCTAAGTTGTTAATTAGATTGATGCCTGTTGATATTAGAAACTCTAGATCAGGGGTGGGCAAACTGCGGCCTGCGGGCCGCATGAGGCCCGCGAAGATCAAGCCATATACTCACGTATATGCAGCTGAATGAGCAAAATTTTGTTCATTTTCCTCTGATGAAAACACAAGCTGTTACAAAACCATTATCAGACAGGTAGAGTTCCCAGTTGATGTCACTGAAAACTTTGCCCACCCATGCTCTAGATAGCCCTCCATTTATACAGTTAATATATCTTATGTATAGGAATGTATGTATGTCAGCAGACAGGTCGATGAACTGATGAGGGGGAACAAGGTGAGGCATCTGTGGAGACACAGAACCTTATCCATGAAAGTATAGTGGTACCAATGCTCTTGTATGGGTGTGAAGCATGGGTGTTAAACATTGCAGTGAGGAGGAGGCTGGAGGCAGTGGAGATCATGTCTGACAGCAATGTGTGGTTTAAAAATTAGGCATATAATTTGTGGTTTTAGAGATTATGAGGTGTGAGATTACAGAAACTGTCATCCAGAGGGCTGAGGAGGGGTTGTTGAGGGGGTTTGGCCATTTAGAGAGGCAAATAGGATGACTTGGAGGGTATATAAATCTGAAGTGGAAGGAAGGACGAGTAATTGGTTGTCCTATGGAAGGTTGGAGGGAGGGGGAAATAAAAGAGGTTATGTATGTAAGCAGTTTGAGTATCCATCAGGCATGTGTATGTGTATGTTAGATAGGAGTACATAAAGAAAAGAGTTTTTTAGGACTTCATGTGCTGTTGGAATGTGAGCAAGGTAACATTTATAAAGAGTTTCAGGAAAATTGGTTAGCCGGACTTGAGTTCTAGAGGTGGGACGTAAGGTGCCTGTACTTTGAAGGAGGGTGTGGAGATGTGGCTTAAAGGGACATCTGAATTGTAATGTTGACATGCCTCTCTCAAGGTAGTGATAAAGTAATGGTGAAAGTGTTCTTTTTTTAGTTGCTCTAATTCATTGGGAGATGGCTAGTAAGGTAAAATAAGTAATTAAATAAATAAAGAAATTACATGTGTATACCTGGAAGGTGTTCCGGAGGTCAACGCCCACGCAGCCCAGTTCACGACCAGGTCTTGCAGTGGATCAGAGCCTGATGAACCAGGCTGTTACTGTTGGCTGCTTGCAAACTGACGTACAAACCGCAGCTCAGCTTGTCAGATACTGACTTCAGATGCCTGTCCATCTCCCTCTTGAAGACAGTCAGGGGTCTGTTGGTAATCCCCCTTACGTATGCTGGAGACATCACACAGTCTTGGGCCCCCTGACACTTATTGCTCTAAATCCATGCTGCCCTGGGTTGTGCAGTTGTTGGGTGTCCAGTTGGTTGGCGATCTTGCTTCTTAGAACCCTTTCAAAGATTTTTATGATGTGGGACATTAGTGGTATTGCTTTACTTCCACCTTTGTGGAGTGTGACTATATCCATTGTTTTTAGTAACTGTGGGATACCCCTTTGTCTTTGCTCCCTCTCTATAGAATATTTAAGGCACATGAAAGGGGTTTCTTGCAGTTCTTGATGAACATGTTGTTCTAGGAGTCTGGGCCTAAGGCAGAGTGCATGGGCATATCATTGATTGCTTTTTCAAAGTCCTGTGGTATTAGGGTTATATCAGAAATTCTGGAATTAACCAAATTTTGAGTCTCAATCATAAAAAAATTCACATAGATTGTCATCCCTTAGTCTGATTAACAGCTCATTAACCCTTAAACTGTCCAAAGGTAGATCTACGTTTGCTCACGTAGTGCTCCGAACGTTGATCAACGTTTTTTTTTTACATTTTTTCTTATGGAGAAAATCAAGGGCGGAGCGCTACATGTGCAAACGTAGATCTGTGTTTGGACAGTTAGAGAGTTAAACACTGGGTCATACTGGAACTGAAGTATCTCACTCATTTCTTTGCTGTCATCTGTGTAAGTCCCATTTTGTTTAAGCAAGGATCCAGTGCTGGATGTGGTTTTTGCCCTAGATTTGGCATAAGAAAAAGAAATATTTTGGGTTTCTCCTGGTTGATCTGGCCCTGATCCACCATGAGACCTGGTCACAGACGGGCCACAGGGGCATTGACCCCCAAAACCCTCTCCAGGTATACTCCAAGTTTCAAGTTTCATTTATTGTTTGAAGTTCTTCCTGTGTTCCTGGGTGACGTGAAAAAGAAACACTTTCATCACCACTCACTCCATCACTGTCTTACCAGAGGCATGCTGATAACCCACCCCTTCTTCAGGGTACAGGCACTGTACTTCCCACCTACAGGGCTAAAGGCTGGCTGAATGGTTTCCCTGAATCCCTTCACAAAATGTTACTTTGCTCACACTCATCATCTTGTCAGGTCCCAAAAACCATTTGCCTCCACTCCTATCTGACATGCTCGTGCATGCCTGTTGAATGTCCAAGCCATTTGCACACTAAACCTCCTTTACCCCCTCCCTCCATCCTTTCCTAGGGCTACCTCTATCTCGCTTTCTCACCACTCCAGATTTATACACCCTAAAAAACAAAACATGGAATGGGTGGGGTTTGAACTCATGGCAAGTAAGTCATAAAACTCCAGGCCAGTGTGTAAACCACTGGGCCAACTGGCTACAGTAAAATTCATCTAACTAGTTATATTTATACACCATAGGGAGGTTAGCATAGGCCACCACTGTGGCCACAAATGCAAGTTTTTTATAGATGAATCTCCTGCGAGTGTGGTAGGTTTGTTTGCAGTTGGATTATTACAATTTCATGAGTTATACACCCTCCAGATCTTCCTATTTTTCTCTGACCTCTTTAAATGTTCAAACCACTTCAACAGTCCCTCCTCAGCTCTCCAAACTACGAATTATCTATGTGATATTTACACCACGCATTGCTTTCAGACATGATATCACCACTGCCTTCAACCTCCTCCTCACATTCATAACCCAAGCTTCACACTGATATAAGAATGTTGGTACCACCATCAAGCTCACAGCATTTTTGAGGGCGCTGTACGTAGATCTACATGAGCGACAATGGCATCAGGAACATTGATATATGTAGGAGGCAATGAAAGGGATAAGGGATATCTTTTTCCTAATCAGTTTATCTTAATTGGAAAGGTTTTTAATATTCTAAAGTATCGACTTTCGTAAATGAAAACAAGACTACCACAGTGCCTTTTGATTTTAATTTCAGATGCCACAAGAAAAGTATAGGAAGAAGTCAATGAACAAGAAAAAAACTTTTCGTAACTTTCCAAGATTAAGGAAATCAAGTGAAGTCAATACTAGAATTAAACAAGAGAGAGAATTTATGCATGGTGCAATTAAAAGAAAATATGGAGCTAAAAGAAGGTATGACATGACATCGGCAAGAATTCTTCCAGAGGAAACTGAGAAAAGTAACTATAACCAAGCTCATGTTAAGTCGACTTCTAATAATAATATTCATTATTTCTTTATGCCATACAAATAATATACTTTAAATGTATTAGTACAATAGTAGGCACAAATGAAAGCCACTAATATGCAATGCCTTTTGGGAAAATAATCATAAGGTTTACATGTTTCTTAGAACTAGACATAGACTGTTAAGTAGGATTTCTTATGCAGTTAATTACATTCATAAGTAAAATAAGAAAGGTAGCCAAGGACAAAAGGTCAATTATAAAAGAGTTACATATTATTTAAATTGATTCAGTGATGTTCAGATTTGTGGAGTGATTGAATAGAGATGGTGAAGATACAGGAAGTTACATAGATTACAGTCCAAATAATATGGGACAAGATGTGTTACTATATTGTCAGACTATTTTATTCCAGTCATGTGTTCATTCTTTGTACAACTCGCTCACTTTGGTCTCTTTCCTAGACATAATCCTGCAAAGGAATCACTTTTTACTCCTCTGTATGTTAAGCTTGGGAGAGAAATTCCATTTTTCACAGTTCAAGCATCACACAGAAAATCAGGAGATTTTCTGTGTGATTTTCTGATGTGGTTCTATCAGTTTTTTCTTGTATGTATGTATTTACAAAAGTAAAACTTCATCATATTGTCTTCCAGTCTCTGGCTATGTCCTTTGCAGTCTGTTGAGCCTCATTCTGATGCCTAATACAGTGATATGAAAGTTCATCTCTTGTGCATATTGATGTTCCATACATTATCTTTTATGTTAAAACTCCACTGTAATATACATACACCTACTTATGAGGAGGTATTATAAAACTTAAGATTATAATCAAATTTTTCATTTGTTTTTGCAGGTCATAATTTATACACAGCCTTAGAATTACTGAGACAAGGAATGGAAATTAATGGAATAAGCAGTGATTCAATTACTACAACATTTAAAAGAGATTCATCAGGGTTGAACATAGCTGTTCTAACTCCAAATGAACTTAATCAAAGAACATTTTCAAAACCACTGTTTTTCAAGGATTCAGGTTTTGATCTTGAGGATGAGAAAAATAGTGGCAGTAACAAGGGTGATAATGATAAGGAATATTCAACTGACAACCCTTTGGGTGGAATGTCAGTGAAATCACTTATCAGCAAGACATCAGTGGTTAAGGATATTGGTGCTGATGAGGTTAGTCAAGGCATTGAAAACCTTAAAGACAAGGTTAATATTAACTTCATATTATGGAATGCATGAAGAACAAAAAGGCACAATACCATGACTAGAACAATACACAAGTAACCCGCACATAGGAGAGAGAAAAACTTATGACGAAGACGTTTTGGTCCATCTTGGACCATTTACAAATCACACTGACAGAAGGGAGTGAGTGAGTCAGTATATATAGGCAAGGAAGACAGGGACAGGAGAAAGAGAGGAGCAAGTAGTGGCAGTGGTAATGCTTGTAGTGGAAGTACAGTGGACCCCCAGTTAACGATATTTTTTCACTCCAGAAGTATGTTCAGGTGCCAGTACTGACCGAATTTGTTCCCATAAGAAATATTGTGAAGTAGATTAGTCCATTTCAGACCCCCAAACATACACGTACAAACGCACTTACATAAATACACTTACATAATTGGTCGCATTCGGAGGTAATCGTTATGCGGGGGTCCACTATAGTAGTAGTAGTGGTGGTGGTAGAAGTAGCACTAGTGGTAGTAGTAGTAGTAGTTGTAGTAGAAAGTAGGGGGAGTAGTTTATGCCACGAGATAGAAAGGGGAGCAAAGGGGGCAATAGTAGTGGTAGTAATAGAAGTAGAAAAGGTAGAAGCAGTAATAGTAGTAAAGGAGTGGTAGATGTAATAGTAGTAGTAGTAGTAGTAATAGAAGTCTAAGGGCAAGAAAAAGAGCACTGCAGGAAAGCTAGAAGCCCACAAGAGGTAGGACAAAAACACAGAGGGGGAAAAACTGAAGGACAGAACACACTAGGCAGAAGAAAAGAAAAACAAAGAAATAAGGAAAGGAGAAGAGGTAGGGGGAGAAGAAGGTCAAGTCATTAGTTTTCTGAAGTTTGGAGCCTTTTACAATGTAAGGAGAAAGAAAGGCATCTACAGAGAAAAAGCTGGGACTGAGATTCCTACAAGGAAAGCTATGTATAAGGGATGCTTTAACAAGATGATGGCTGTGAGACTTGAAGTAGGATAGACAGTTTTGGTAGAGGACTGGTCAGTAGGATGACTGGGATCTCTAACATGACAGACAAGGGCATTATTGGTGTCGGCAAGCCTAACACTTTTTTTTTTTTTTGTGCTCATTAAGTCTATCAGAAAGAGAGTGGCTCGTTTCTAAAAAGTATTGAAGGGGACAAGAGAAGCATGAAGTACAATAGACACCAGGGGCATTAATTACAGGGAGGAGGTACAAACTAGATTATTGTGAGGGGTGTTAGTTTGGCAAAAAGTGGACCCTTAGCTCTCATGCAGTGCTCTTTTTCTTATCCTTAGACTTACCCCACTTCGACTACTACTACGTCTACCACTCCTTTACTACTATTACTGCTTCTATCTTCTACCTTTTCTACTACTATTACGACGACTACTGTTGCCCCCTTCATGCCTCTGTTCTATCTCCTGTGGCATAAACTACTTCCTCTACTCCTTACTACCACTACTACTACTACCACAACCAGCATTACCACTGCTTCTTGTTCCTCCTGTGTTTCTCTTGTGCCTGTCCTCCTTACCTATATGTACTGGCTCACTCACTCTCTTCTGTCAGTGCGAATGGTCCAAGAAATATTGTCATAAGCTTTTTTCTCTCCTATATGTGGGTTATTTGTGTTGGATTGCATGGAAAACTGAGCTCCTTTCAATAAAGATTTGTTATGATGTTTGACTCGTCTAAATGCAGCTCTTATTAATATCGGCAAAATAAGTAGATTGGGAATGCTTTTCTTGGAGAGAAAATTGTAGATCTCTTCTTTAGATCAGGTTCGCTGTTTTTGTTTTTCAACGAACCAGCTGTATCCCACCGAAGCAGGGTGACCTAATAAGAAAAACGAAAGTTTCTCTTCTTAGATTTTGTAATTTATACAGGAGAAGGGGATATTCTTTCTGTTTTGGGTCACCCTGCTTTGGTGGGAGACTACTGACATTATTATTTTATTATTAACATATCGGCCAATTCCCACCAAGGCAGGGTGGCCCGAAAAAGATAAACTTTCATCATCATTCACTCCATCACTGTCTTGCCAGAGGGGGGCTTTACACTACAGTTATAAAACTGCAACATTAACACCCCTCCTTCAGAGTGCAGGCACTGTACTTCCCATCTCCAGGACTCAAGTCCAGCCTGCCGGTTTCCCTGAATCCCTTCATAAATGTTACTTTTCTCACATTCCAACAGCATGTCAAATATTAAAAACCATTTGTCTCCATTCACTCCTATCAAATACGCTCGCGCATGCTTGCTGTAAGTCCAAACCCTGCACACACAAAACCTTCTTTACCCCCTCCCTCCAACCCTTCCTAGGCTGACCCCTACCCTACCTTCCCTCCGCTACAGATTTGTACACTCTTGAAGTCATTCTGTTTTGTTCCATTCTCTCTACATGTCCGAACCACCTCAGCAACCCCTCCTCAGCCCTCTGGATAATTGTTTTGGCAATCCCACGCCTTCTCCTAATTTCCAAATTACGAATTCTCTGCATTATATTCACACCACACATTGCCCTCAGACACGACATCTCCACTGCCTCCAGCCTCCTCCTCATTGCAACAGTCATCACCCATGCTTCACAATCCATACAAGAGTGTGGGTACAACTATACTCTCATACATTCCCCTCTTTGCTTCCACGGACAAAGTTCTTTGTCTTCACAGACTCCTAAGTGCACCACTCACCCTTTGCCCCCTCATCAGTTCTATGATTTACCTCATCCTTCATAGACCCATCCGCTGAGACATCCACTCCCAAATATCTGAATACATTCACTTCCCCCACATTCCCTCCCTCCAATCTGATATCCAATCTTTCGTCACCTATTCTTTTTGTTATCCTCATCACCTTACTCTTTCTTATATTCACTTTTAATTTTCTTCTTTTACATACTCTACCAAATTCACCCACCAATCTCTGCAACTTTTTTTCAGAATCTCCCAAAAACACAGTGTCATCAGCAAAGAGCAACTGTGATAACTCCCACTTTATGTGTGATTCTTTATCTTTTAACTTCACACCTCTTGCCAAGACAATCGCATTCACTTCTCTTACAACCCCATCTGTAAATGTATACTGAACAACCATGGTTATGAAACATACAAGTATTTTTATTGTTATGAAACATACAAGTGTTTTTATTGTTATGAGACATACAAGTAAGGAACAGGATGAAGTTGGAGCCATCTGTGGGCCAGCATTTTCATTTGATCAACTGACTTTATCTCGTTGACATCATAATGCTGTACGAATGTGTGCCGTACTCGAGTCATCCTGGGGATAAATGATCTCAGATGAAGTGATGTTCTGGAGAAGGGTACAGCCAGAGTGAAGTTGCTGCTTTCTGCCCATCTTGTAGTATAGAATCCTTGTCTAAGGCCTACTTTTACTGGGAAATAATCTCCCTCTCCTACATACTCTAACCTGAGCCTCACTATCCTCGTAAACTCTTCACTGCTTTCAGTAACCTACCTCCTATACCATACACCTGCCACATTGCCCCCCTATTCACCCTGTCATATATGCCTTTTCCAAATCCATAAATGCCACAAAAACCTTTTTACCCTTATCTAAATACTGTTCACCTATATATTTCACCATAAACACTTGGTCTACACACCCCCTACCTTTCCTAAACCCTTCATCTGCTGTCCTACTCTCCATCTTACTCTTAATTCTTTCATTAATAACTCTACCATACACTTTACCAGGTATACTCAACAGACTTTTTTTTTTTTTTTTTTTTTTTTTAACAAGTCGGCTGTCTCCCACCAAGGCAGGTGACCCAAAAAGGAAGAAAATCCCCAAAAAGAAAATACTTTCATCATCATTCAACACTTTTACCTCACTCAAACATAATCACTGTTTTTGCAGAGGTGCTCAGAATACAACAGTTTAGAAGCATATACGTAGAAAGATGCACAACATATCCCTCCAAACCGCCAGTATCCCAAACCCCTCCTTTAAAGTGCAGGCATTGTACTTCCCATTTCCAGGACTCGAGTCCGGCTATGTAAAAATAACTGGTTTCTCTGAATCCCTTCACTAAATATTACCCTGCTCACACTCCAACAGACTTATTCCCCTATAATTTTTGCACTCTCTTTTATTCCCTTTGCCTTTATACAAAGGAACTATGCATGCTCTCTGCCAATTCCTAGGTACCTTACCCTCTTCCATACAACCAAAACTATATCCCCACCTGCTTTTAACATTTCTCTTTATCCCATCAATCCCAGCTGCCTTACCCCCTTTCATTCTATCCACTGCCTCATGAACTTCCCCCACACTCACAACTGGCTCTTCCTCACTCCTACAAGATGTTATTCCTCCTTCCCCTATACACGAAATCACAGCTTTCCTATTTTCATCAACATTTAACAATTCCTCAAAATATTCCCTCCATCTTCCCGATACCTCTAACTCTCCATTTAATAACTCTCCTCTCCTATTTTTAACTGTCAAATCCATTTGTTCCCTAGGCTTCCTCAACTTATTAATCTCACTCCTAAACTTTTTCTCATTTTCAACAAAAATTTGTTGATAACATCTCACCCACTCTCTCATTTGCTCTCTTTTACATTGCTTCACCACTCTCTTAACCTCTCTTTTTCTCTCCATATACTCTGCTGACATATTAAAAAAAATAAGAATGAATCAAATTGAAGAGCTTCATTTAACAGAGCTTGATTCATCATTGGTTTATGAGAAATTCTCTCTCCCGTAACTCCATTCTTAAACAATTTATTTTCTGTTATACATTTATTATTTTCAAATTTAGTGGAAAGACAATATTGGCATTTAATCCATGTAGTGTAAGCAGACATATGTTAACAGTAGAATTTATTTTTTTCTCATATTGCTCATTTGTAAGGTCATAAAATCACATTGGTTAGTGCTACTGTAGTGAAATATAATTCAGCACTTCTTACACTTAATTGATGTGTATTCCTAATTGTGTCTTATTGCTTGGAAAGATTGTTTCTTTCCCAATTTTTCACGTTCATAAAGTAAAATAGCCAACCACACTGCATAATGTTTCTAATTTCAGATGCCCCTTAAAAAATATAGGAAGGAATCATTGCTCAAGAAAAATGTTTTCTGTGACTTACGAAGATTATGGAACAGAATTGAATTCAAGGCTCAAATTAGAAAAAAAAGAGACCATATGAGTAATACAAATAAAAGAAAATGTGGAACTCGGACAAAGTATGATATGACATTATCAGAAAACCTTCCAGAAGAAACTATTAAAGGTAACTATTATCAAGCTTATGTTAAGCTGACTTTTTTTTCCAATGAGCTGGCTGTATTCTACCAAGGCAGGGTGACCTAAAAAGTTTGCATATTTGCTGTTTAGGGTGATATATGAACTGTCATATCTGCACACCTCTGGAAAGACAGTGATATGTGTGAATGATGGTGAAAGTGTCACCCTGCCTCAGTGAGTATTGTATTGATTGTTTTAGTAATATGTTGGTAGACAGCAACCACTGAGTGAGGTACTATTGTCCTGTCAAGTGAGTGTGAAATGGAATCATATACATGTAATTATTTTACACAAGAGTAGGATTGCTGGTGTCTTTCCTTTCTGTCTCATAAAATCACATGATAACAGATACATCTTCCTAATTCTACTTACATTTGGATAACACTAAACATGCATGTACATGCATGCTTCTTTTTTTTTTTTTTTTGATAGTTCTTGTTCTTATTTTTTCCTTTATCTCCATGGAGAAGTTGAAAAGAATCCTTCCTCCATAAGCCATGTGTGTTGTAAGAGGTGACTAAAATGCCAGGAGGGAGCTAGTAACCCCTTCTGTATAGATTACTGAATGTAAAAAGAAGGAAAGCTTTCATTTCTTCTTTTATGGGTCACCCTACCTTGGTGGAAGATGGCCGGTGTGTTGAAAAATGCATTATTTTACACCTCACTAAGTCTTTACTGGTATTTTTCTTGAAGGTAATCCTGCAAAGGATTTACCCCTTTGCTCTTCTTTCCATTAAATTTGAGACAGCAATTCTACTCTCATAGTTGGGCTGTCGTACAGAAAATGAGATCTTCTAATATTGATCTCACAGTTTTATATTTTATGTATTTGTTTACAAAAGAATCAACTTTCTCTCAATCTCTTTCTGTCTCTGGCTACATTCTTTATAATCTATTCAACTTTATCCTGATACCTAATTCAGTTCAGTAATTCTTTGACTTAGCAAATTAATAGGGTAGGTGGCTGGTCATGGCAGTTATGATTTATAAAGATGAGATTATTTTGTTGTAATCATAACCATAAAAAATATGACTGTAAACAAACTTCGACTGTTATTTCCAAATCGCATTTTTCTGAAGTCCCTTATATCAAGGTGCAGTAGACTATGATGGTGTGCAATACTGACAAGTTGATGAGTAAGACATATGTGAAACATTTGGATGTCTGTATTGCTGAAATGTTTTGCCTGCACAGTAGTCTTATTTCAGTTGAATACAGTTGAATATAATGATGGTGACTTGAGAGTCTGACTGCCTCCTACCAAGGCTGATGGATTGATCACGGCAAAACTACTACTAGTGTTACAGTTGCCCGTGTTTGACTGACCAGACCTGTTGTGCAAGGTGAATAGTTTGTATTAATGTTGGTAGAATTACTGACGTAAATATTTTGGTAATAAAGATACTCGAGTGTTGCACGTGTTTTATTCATCAAAGTTCATTAAATTGAGGGTTCACTGTTCTGTGAAAGTGTCACTTCTTATGCATACTGATGTTGTGTACATTAGATTTTATGCTCAAATTCCACTGGACTATTCACACAACTTACAAGGAGATAGTATAAGATTTAAGATTATAATCAGATTTCCCTTTTGTTTCTGCAGATCATGAGGAAAACACAGGCAAAAAATTATTGAGAGGCGTTAGAAAGGAAATTAATAAATCAAGCGATGCTTCCATAACTGAGACATTTAAAGCCAACCCATCAGGGTTAAAGAAAATTATTCCAGCACAGAGTGTTCTTCCTCATAAGCCTGTCTTTGTCAATGTCTTATGTCTGGATCCAAAGAATGAGAATGGTACCAGAGTTAATGATGATGAATTATCAGTTGATGATCCCTTGGTAGGAGTGTCAGGGAAGACACTTTTTAGCAACACATCATCGATTAATGAAGCTGCTGATTTCTCTGGTTTTGAAGATGATAGTCCTGACATTCCTGACCTTCTAACAAAGGTATGTGCCTTAATAAAGTTGTCTTCAGATTAAGAAATACAGTGGACCCCTGCTTAACGATCACCTCCCAATGTGACCAATTATGTAAGTGTATTTACATAAGTGCATTTGTACGTGTATGTTTGGGGGTCTGAAATGGACTAATCTACTTCACAATATTCCTTATGGGAATAAATTCGGTCAGTACTGGCACCTGAATATACTTCTGGAATGAAAAAATATCGTAAACCGGGGGTCCACTGTATATGGGGAGTTGAAGACTACACAGATAACCTGCACGTTTTGGTTCGACTTGGACCATTAACTAGTTAATATCATGGTAGTGTACCTTTTTATTCTTTTGAAGAAGATTATTACAAGAGAACAATGCTCAGGTGAGCTCCTTTAAGTAAAGCATTTGTTATAGTGTTTGACTTCTCTAGATATAACTCTTCCCACAAGTAAAGTTCTGTGATGCAAATGAGAGGTTCTTGTTCCAAGGAAATGGACCTGTCTTTTCCTTCCTTGGATTAATCCTGAATGCTTCTCTTTCTCCCAAGCACTATGACCCAAACAGGTTTAATTCTCCCCTGTAATGCTCTGTTTAGATAAGGGCTTTCGACAGCGTAATAACATTGTAGCATACCGAGATAAAGCTGTTCCCATTACTACATTACACTAATTGTAATGCTATTATTTGTTTTTTCTACCTCACTGTTATAAATCTTATTAATTATAAAATTTTTGATTACCTAACTCTTGTAATATTGTGAAATAACAAACATTAGAATGTAGCACTCCATAACCTGTGTCAGTAAGAATTAGGATTAGTCTGCCTCAGATGCCTAGGCATGCTAGTGCCTTTCTTTGTGCTTCATATTTTGTAATATGTAATTCAACACACAGTAAACCTTACAAAGAAATCAAAATTTTAAATTTTGAATAAATGCAATAATAATAAATGAAGATCTTGTTAATTTCACTATCTTAAGTAGGCTGGAAATGTTTCTCGCTGGAGAGAGAATTTTAGATCTGCCTAGATCAAATGTACTTAAGCTCTAATTTAAATAAATAAAATGATAGGAATGAACCTAGTCAAAGAACCTCATTCAACAAAACCTCATTCAGCAGAAGCTCATTCAGCAGAACCTCATTCAGCAGAACCTCATTCAGCAGAACCTCATTCAGCAGAACCTCATTCAGCAGAACCTCATTCATCATTGGTTTATAGGGAATTTTTTGCTCCCCACCTCCATTCTCAAACCATTTATCTTCCATAATTCATTTACTATTTTCAAAATTTTTAAGTTAAAATATAATTTTTTTTTTTAACAAGTTGGCTGTCTCCCACCAAGGCAGAGTGACCCAAAAAGAAAGAAAGAAAGAAAGAATAATATAATATTGGCATTCAATCTATGTTTGGTACATAGACATGTGTTAGCAGTGGAATTTTAGTTTCTTTACTTATTGCCCAGTTGTTAAGTAACAAAACACTTTGGTTAGGACTTCTGTAGCAGAATACCGAAGCACACATCATTGTGGCACTTAATAGATGTGAATTCTTAATAATTTTTTCTTAATTGAAAAGATTATTTCCTTCTAAAGCAAGGGTTCTTAATTGGGGGTATCCATTCCCCTTGGGGGTGTCGGAACCAAATAATGGGGGGTTGGGACTCAATCTTTGAATAATTTAAAAAAAAAAGTTGTTAGCTTAGAATAAACTATCACCTGTTCTGTTGCTAGCTATCCATATGTAAAGTAAAACCAAGTTATCAACATCTTTTGAAGTCATACTGGGACCTAATAGGACTGATGATGAAAATGGTAATGATGATGATGATGATTATTTTGACAGTGATGAAGAGGGTATGGGAGACATATTGGGCAATCGAATAGAGGTCTGTAATCGTAAAAGGGTTTAGTACTACTGTTCTAAATCATTGGCATTTATAAACCAAATTACATTACCACAGTGCTTTTTGTTTGTAATTTCAGATTCTCCGAGGAAGGTATAGGAAGAAATTGGTCAACAAACAAGCTATTCGTAACTCACCGAGATTAAGGAAACTGGGTGAATTCACTGCTCACATTAAACGAAAGAGTGAATTTATAAGTGATACAAATAAAAGAAAATATGAAACTGAGAAAGTTATTAAACGTAACTATCACTAAGTTTATGTTAAGTTGACTTAGAATGTTATCAGATATTTTATTCCAGCTTTGTTTGCATTGTTTATACACCAACAAATGATTCGATCTCTCACTTCTTTCTTCGCTAAACTTTAGACAGAAATGCTGGTCCCACATTCAGGCTGTCACATAGAAAATCAGGAGATTTTCTGATATTGATTGTCCAGTTTTCCTTGTATTGTGTGTCTACAAAAACTAAACATTTTCACAATGTTTTCCTGTCTCTTGTTATGTTCTTTGCAGTCTGTTCAACCTTATCCTGATACAGTAACTAATACAGTATGGTAAATTTTCAGTTTAACAAATTAATAGAGGGGACTCTCAAAATCATAACACAACTGCTCACAAATCACGAAACTTGGGTCTCAAACCCATAACAGATGAGATTTAAGACTCTCCTGCCATGGGTTTGGGTCTCATCAGTTCTGTGATTGAATAGAAGGAAGCAGGTGACTGGTAATGGCAGTTGTGATAAATAAAGATGAGATTGATTTGCCATGATTGTCACAGTAATGAGCATTTCTGTAAACAATGAACTTTGTTGTTTCCAAATCAGTTGTCCCAATGGTTTTTGTCTAATATTTACAAAAATCCTTTAAATCAATGTGTGTTATATTGTATTATGAAAGTTCCCATCTTATGCACACTGATGTTCAATACATTAGATTTTCTGTTCAAACTCCGCTATAATATGACTCACAAAAGATTGCAAACAAACCATACCATGGGTAGGGTTAGAACTAGTGATCAGAGTCACAAAACTCCAGACCGTCCGTTAGCCACTGGTCCAGCTCTTAGTTGACAGGAGTGGAACCTGGTGTGTTCTGATGCTATAGCAGATCCACTTCAAGATTCAACATGTTGTGTATTCAGAGATGCTTTTCTGTATACCAAATTCAAATTTTTATTTCTTTGCATGGTATACAATGTGTGATTTACATGTTATAAAAATATTGTTAAGCACAAATAAAGCCACCAGCATGCTTAAGCACCTAATGACCAACTGTACAAAATTACTGCACTGTTATTTCCTTATTAATCTTAAGTTAGTCTTAAGTTTGCCCAAAATGCTCTGCATATAAAGGAACTTTTGGCATGTACACCCAGTTGTTATACTCCTTTGTACAAACATGTATCATGCTGAAATAAACTTCTTATTATTAATCCTTACAGACTACTTAAAACTAGGCATAGGTTATGAAATTCTAAATTTTAATTATTCGTTATTTTATATTATTTTAAAAGAGTGGTAGACAAAAAATTTATAATTAGTAAGATTTATAGTAGAGAGGTAGAAAAAACTAATAAAAGTATTACAGTTAGTACAATTTACAATATTACAACAGTACAATTTTACGTGTGTATTAATATTTTAGATTAATTTATTGGTCTTGAGTTAATTTGGATATCTTCAGTAGTTTCAAACTGGTTGAATGATTTCAGGCATAATATAGTGTTGGTATTGTTAAGATCAAAGTAGAATGACATGGAAAGCATATAAATCTATAGGGGAAGGAAGGCGAGGTAGGGGTCGTCCTCGAAAGGGTTGGAGAGAGGGGGTAAAGGAGGTTTTGTGGGCAAGGGGCTTGGACTTCCAGCAAGCGTGCGTGAGCATGTTAGATAGGAGTGAATGGAGACGAATGGCACTTGGGACTTGACGACCTGTTGGAGTGTGAGCAGGGTAATATTTAGTGAAGGGATTCAGGGAAACCGGTTATTTTCATATAGTTGGACTTGAGTCCTGGAAATGGGAAGTACAATGCCTGCACTTTAAAGGAGGGTTTGGGATATTGGCAGTTTGGAGGGATATGTTGTGTATCTTTATACGTATATGCTTCTAAACTGTTGTATTCTGAGCGCCTCTGCAAAAACAGTGATAATGTGTGAGTGTGGTGAAAGTGTTGAATGATGATGAAAGCATTTTCTTTTTGGGGATTTTCTTTCTTTTTTGGGTCACCCTGCCTCGGTGGGAGACGGCCGACTTGTTGAAAAAAAAAAAAATTGTAAAGTTTGGGAGATGAGATGATTTTTATTTAATTTTTTTTTTGTTTTGTTTTAAACACATCATCCATTTCCCACCAAGGTAGGGTGATCAAAAAAAAAAAAAAAAAACTGTCATTATCGTTCAACACTTTCACCATCATTCATACATAATCACTGAGGTATGATAAAGCACATGGTGCAGGGAGAGTGACCCAGTAGCGGCCAGTGAAGAGGCGGGGTCAGGAGCTATGACTCGACCCCTGCAACCATAACTAGGTGAGTACTGTCTTTGCATAGGTGCTCAGATACTACAGCTTAGATGTCACTCCAAAAAGCTAATATCCCAGACCCCTCCTTTTAAGTGCAGGCATTGTACTTCCCATATCCTGGACTCAAGTCCAGATAACCAGTTTCCCTAAATCACTTCACAAAATTTTATCCTGCTCACTCTCCAACAGCCCTACGTTGATAGGCAGGCAGGTTTGGGCAGTGAATTCCAGATCTTAGTGCTCTTTCTGTGCATTGCATTTTTGCATAGGGTGAGATGGACACAAGGGATCTCAAAGGGAGCTTTGTGCCTGTGTGTTCTATTGTAGCTATCAAGGAGAGGTTTGAGAGGAGGGTTTATATTGAAGTTTAATTTTTTTTTTTTTTTTTTTTTCAACAAGTCGGTCGTCTCCCACCGAGGCAGGGTGACCCAAAAAAGAAAGAAAATCCCCAAAAAGAAAATACTTTGATCATCATTCAACACTTTCACCACACTCACACATTATCACTGCTTTTGCAGAGGTGCTCAGAATATAACAGTTTAGAAGCATATACGTATAGAGATACACAACATATCCCTCCAAACTGCCAATATCCCAAACCCCTCCTTTAAAGTGCAGGCATTGTACTTCCCATTTCCAGGACTCAAGTCCGACTATATGAAAATAACCGGTTTCCCTGAATCCCTTCACTAAATATTACCCTGCTCACACTCCAACAGATCGTCAGGTCCCAAGTATCATTCGTCTCCATTCACTCCTATCTAACACGCTCATGCACGCTTGCTGGAAGTCCAAGCCCCTCACCCACAAAACCTCCTTTACCCCCTCTTTCCAACCCTTTCGAGGACGACCCCTACCCCTCTTTCCTTCCCCTATAGATTTATATGCTTTCCATGTCATTCTACTTTGATCCATTCTCTCTAAATGACCAAACCACCTCAACAACCCCTCTTCTGCCCTCTGACTAATGCTTTTATTAACTCCACACCTTCTCCTAATTTCCACACTCCGAATTTTCTGCATAATATTTACACCACACATTGCCCTTAGACAGGACATCTCCACTGCCTCCAACCGTCTCCTCGCTGCTGCATTTACCACCCAAGCTTCACATCCATATAAGAGTGTTGGTACTACTATACTTTCATACATTCCCTTCTTTGCCTCCATAGATAACGTTTTTTGACTCCACATATACCTCAACGCACCACTCACCTTTTTTCCCTCATCAATTCTATGATTAACCTCATCCTTCATAAATCCATCCGCCGACACGTCAACTCCCAAGTATCTGAAAACATTCACTTCTTCCATACTCCTCCTCCCCAATTTGATATCCAATTTTTCTTTATCTAAATCATTTGATACCCTCATCACCTTACTCTTTTCTATGTTCACTTTCAACTTTCTACCTTTACACACATTCTCAAACTCATCCACTAACCTTTGCAATTTTTCTTTAGAATCTCCCATAAGCACAGTATCATCAGCAAAAAGTAACTGTGTCAATTCCCATTTTGAATTTGATTCCCCATAATTTAATCCCACCCCTCTCCCGAACACCCTAGCATTTACTTCTTTTACAACCCCATCTATAAATATATTAAACAACCATGGTGACATTACACATCCCTGTCTAAGACCTACTTTTACCGGGAAGTATTCTCCCTCTTTTCTACACACCCTAACCTGAGCCTCACTATCCTCATAAAAGCTCTTTACAGCATTTAGTAACTTACCACCTATTCCATATACTTGCAACATCTGCCACATTGCTCCTCTATCCACTCTATCATATGCCTTTTCTAAATCCATAAATGCAATAAAAACTTCCCTACCTTTATCTAAATACTGTTCACATATATGCTTCAATGTAAACACTTGATCTACACATCCCCTACCCACTCTGAAACCTCCTTGTTCATCCGCAATTCTACATTCTGTCTTACCTCTAATTCTTTCAATTATAACCCTACCGTATACTTTTCCTGGTATACTCAGTAAACTTATTCCTCTATAATTTTTACAATCTCTTTTGTCCCCTTTCCCTTTATATAAAGGGACTATACATGCTCTCCGCCAATCCCTAGGTACCTTCCCCTCTTTCATACATTTATTAAACAAAAGTACCAACCACTCCAACACTATATCCCCCCCTGCTTTTAACATTTCTGTCATGATCCCATCAGTTCCAGCTGCTTTACCCCCTTTCATTCTACATAATGCCTCACGTACCTCCACCACACTTACAGTCTGCTCTTCTTCACTCCTAAAAGATGGTATACCTCCCTGGCCAGTACATGAAATTACCGCCTCCCTTTCTTCCTTAACATTTAAAAGTTCCTCAAAATATTCTCGCCATCTACCTAATACCTCCCTCTCCCCATCTACTAACTCCCCTACTCTGTTTTTAACTGACAAATCCATACTTTCCCTAGGCTTTCTTAACTTGTTTAACTCACTCCAAAATTTTTTCTTATTTTCATTAAAATTTCTTGACAGTGCCTCTCCCACTCTTTCATCTGCTCTCCTTTTGCACTCTCTCACCACTCTCTTCACCTTTCTTTTACTCTCCATATACTCTGCTCTTCTTATAACACTTCTGCTTTGTAAAAACCTCTCGTAAGCTACCTTTTTCTCTTTTATCACACCCTTTACTGCATCATTCCACCAATCACTCCTCTTTCCTCCTGCCCCCACCCTCCTATAACCACAAACTTCTGCCCCACATTCTAATACTGCATTTTTAAAACTATTCCAACCCTCTTCAACCCCCCCACTACTCATCTTTGCACTAGCCCACCTTTCTGCCAATAGTCGCTTATATCTCGCCCGAACTTCCTCCTCCCTTAGTTTATACACTTTCACCTCCCTCTTACTTGTTGTTGCCACCTTCCTCTTTTCCCATCTACCTCTTACTCTAACTGTAGCTACAACTAAATAATGATCCGATATATCAGTTGCCCCTCTATAAACATGTACATCCTGGAGCCTACCCATCAACCTTTTATCCACCAATACATAATCTAACAAACTACTTTCATTACGTGCTACATCATACCTTGTATATTTATTTATCCTCTTTTTCATAAAATATGTATTACTTATTACCAAATTTCTTTCTACACATAGCTCAATTAAAGGCTCCCCATTTACATTTACCCCTGGCACCCCAAAATTACCTACTACTCCCTCCATAACATTTTTACCCACTTTAGCATTGAAATCCCCAACCACCATTACTCTCACACTTGATTCAAAACTCCCCACGCATTCACTCAACATTTCCCAGAATCTCTCTCTCTC
This sequence comes from Cherax quadricarinatus, assembly GCF_038502225.1. Taxonomy (NCBI): domain Eukaryota; kingdom Metazoa; phylum Arthropoda; class Malacostraca; order Decapoda; family Parastacidae; genus Cherax; species Cherax quadricarinatus. The sequence continues at coordinate 20,245 of NW_027196800.1, forward strand.
CTCTACACTTCTCTCTTCTCCAGGTGCATACAAGCTTACTATAACCCACTTTTCACATCCAATCTTTAATGTTTAATGTTTAATGTTCTATATATATATAGTACACAGTAATATGAGTTCATTTTTGTGATGCCTGGTTATTTGAGTTACTGTTGCCTTCCTGTCAGCTTGAACCAATCTGGCCATTCTCCTCTTCAGACTTTTTGCCCACAGAACTGCTTCTTTGTGGATGTTTTGTGTTTTTCAGTTCTTGGTAAACTCTATGGATTGTTGTGCTTAAAAATCTCAGGGGGATCAGAAGTTTCTGAGATACTCAAACCATCGCATCTGGCACCAACAGTCGTTCTACGTTCAAAGTCACTTAGATCACATTTCTTGCTTATTCTGATACTTGGTCTGAACAACAACTGAACCTCTTGACCATGTCTGCATGCTTTTAGGTACTGAAGTGATGCTACATGATTGCCTGCTAGGTATTTACATTAATGAGCAGGTATACAGGTGTACCTTATACATTGAACACTGAGTATACATGCTACTACAGGTTGACCATCGCTAATCCGACATCGTTGTGATTTGTAGGGTGCTGGATTGGTGATTTTTGCTGGATCATAGAGTGGTTAGGTTAGAGTAGACTATACCCAACAGCTAAATTTGAAATTACACTAGCTGAAATTAGTGCTGGATTAGTGATGGAAATGGATTAGTGATTTGCCGGATCAGTGATGGCCGACCTGTAATTAAAAGGAGGTAATATAAGACTTAAGATTATAATCAGATTTCCCTTTTGTTTCTGCAGGTCATGAGAGAAACACTGGGAAAAAATTATTTAGAAGGGCTCAGAATAAAATTCATAAATCAGGGGATGCTTCCATAAGTAAGACATTCACAACCAGCCCATCATATCTGAATAAAATGATTTCAGAAGAGAGCATAGTGCCTCTTAAGCCTGTCTTTGTCAGTGTCTTATGTCTAGATTCCAAGAACAAGAATGGTAGTAACTATAATGAAGATGATGATGATGAATTATTAACTGATGATCCCTTGGGTGGAGTGTCAGGGAAGACACTCATCAGCAAGACATTATTGATGAAGGATACTGCTGACTTCTCTGGTACTGAAGAGGGTAGTCAGGACATTATAGACCCTGAAGTGAAGGTATGTACCATAATACAGTACAATATTCTTACATTGCTTTCCTAAGCTCCTCGCAATAAAATATTTTATAATGCTTGACTTCTCTAGATACACCTTTTTCCTCGAGGGACTTTTTTTTGATGTCAGCAAGGAACTCTTGATCCAAGGAATTGGACCTACCCTTCCTTTCCCTATATTAAACCTAAATGCCTCACATTTTTCCAGGCAATTTTTGACTCAAGAAAGCTGAATGCTCATCCATAACTCTAATAATAAATTAAAAGAAGTAAAACTTTTGTTTTTTTTTTCTGGTCACCGTGCCTCAGTGGGAGACCAACTGTGTGTTTAAGAAAAAAAATATAATACAGTGTGACTCCCATATCCATGGGTCCTGTATCCGTGATTTCATTTATCCGTGGTTTGCCGTGGACAGAAAATAACCCTTAATTTTGCTTAATAATGGCCTCAAAGTGCAAAAGTAGTGATGCAAGTTCTTCAAAGTCTAAGAGAAGCCATGAAATGCTTCCCATCAGTGAAAAAAGTGATAATTCTCCACATATTGTGCATAATTTAACAATTAAACATTTTAAAAGATATGTATGTAAATGAAAAATGACTTATATATCGGGTTCGCTACTAGCTGCAGTTTCAGTCCTTGGAACTTATTCCCCATGGATATGGGGTCTCACTGTAATAATAATATTAGCTAAAGATCTTCTGATTGTTACTATCTTAAGTAGACTGAGGAAACTTTTAATGGGAGAGAAAATTGTAGATCTCTTGAACAGATTATATTGATTTATGCTCTTTGTAAATAAATAAATTAATAGGAAGGAGCATAATCACAGAGCTTCATTTAATAGAACCTGATTCATCATTGGTTTATGGAGTAATTATTCTTCCTTCTCTAATAGTTTACCTTCTATCATTCATTTATTATATTCAAATTTTTAAAATAATTTTCTCTTAACATACCAGCAGTCTCCCACCAAGGTGGGGTGACCCGAAGAAAAAGAAACACTTTCACCATTGTTCACTCTATCACTATCTTGCCAGAGGTGTGCCGATACTACAGTTCAGGTGCCTTTCCAAACTGCAGATATCCCCACATTGCCTTCGTAGTGTAGGCACTGTACTTCCCACCACATGGACTCAAGTCTGGGTAACTGGTTTCCCTGAATTCCTTTACGTAATGTTACCTTGTTCACACTCCAACAGCTCATCAAAACTCAAAAACCATTTGCCTCCTCTCACTTTTATCTGATGTGCTTACACATGCCTGCTGCATGTCCAAGCCCCTCTCACACCAAACCACCTTTACCCCATCCCTCCAGCCATTCTTAAGGCAACCTCTACCCTGCCTTCCTTCCACTGTAGATTTATACATCCTCTAAGTCATCCTGGTTTGCTCCATTCTCTCTATATGTCCAAACTACCACCACAAACCCTCCTCAGCCCTCTGTATAATACTTTTAGTAACCCTGCACCTCCTCCCAATCTCCAAGCTACAAATTGCCCTCAGAAATGTCATCTCCACTGCCTCCAGCTTCGTAACCCATGCTTCACACCCATGCAAGTGTTAGTGCCTCTATACTCTTATACATTTCCCTACTTGCCACCCTTTTTCTCTCATCAATTCTGTGGTTGACCTCATCTTTCATAGACCCATCCACTGACAAGTCCACTCCCAAATTTTTGAACACATTCAATTCCTTCATACTCCCTCCTTTTAATGTGATATCCATTCTTTCATTACCTAAATCGTTTGTTACCCTCATCACCTTGTTCTTTCCTATGTTCACTTTCGATTTCTTTCTTTACGTACCCTCCCAAATTCATCCATCAACCGTTGCAACTTTTTTTCAGACAATCCCAAAAGGACTGTGTCATCAGCAAAAAGCAACTGTGATGGCTCCCATTTTGTATTAGATTCTGCATATTTTCATCCTACACCTCTCCACAACACCTTAGCATTTAATCTATGTACAGTACATAAACATGTTAACAGTGGAATTTTAGTCTTATCATATATTGTTTAATTGTTAGGAAAATGCAGGAGCACTTACCACTGTGGTACTTCTTACAATTAGTGGATGTGTTCCAAATCATTTTATCTTAAAAAATTTATATATTCTAGAGTGTTCACATTTTGTTTCTAATTTCAGAAGCCCAGAAAAAACTATGGGAAGAAATCATTGGTTAAGAAAAAAGCTTTTCGTAACTTACCAAGATTAAGGAAATCGTTAGAATTTGTTGCTGAAATTAAGCAAAAGAATGATGCAAATAAAATAAAACATGGAGCTAAAAGAAGGTATGACATGATATCGACAAGGATTCTTCCAGAAAAAGCTATTAAGGGTAACTATCACCAAGCTCAAGTTCAATTGACAAAAATAGTGTCAGACTTTATATTCCAGCTTGTGGGTATTCTTTTTAGAGTTAACTGTCTTTACTCACTGACTCTGGTCTTTTTTGTAAAGGTGATCCCATAAAAGATTCATCCTTGCTCCTCTGTCTGCTGAACCTGAGACAAAAATGCTACTCTCACAGTCTGGTTGTCACGAAGAAAATCAGACAATTTTGTTATGTTGATTTCAGAGTTTTTATTTTCATTTTTTTAACATGACAGCCATCTTCTTCTAAGGTAGGATGAACAGCTAATATAGTACAGAGAAAGCATATTTCTTATGCTTACTGATGTTCCATTCATTAGATTTTATGTTCACACTGTTCTACAAGACACTTAACTACTTACAAGGAGGTAGTACAGACAAAATAATAATCATATTTTCTATTTTTTTCTGCAGGTCATATGGCAAATACAAGCCAAGAATTACTGAGTGGAGTTGGAATGGCATTTAAAGAAACATTTAGTTCGACTATTACTAAGACGTTTACAACTAACTCGTCAGGGTCAACTATAACCATTTTTACACCAAAGGAAATAGTACCTAAAACTCTGTTTTTTGACACTTTAAATATGGATTCCAAGGTTAAGAATGGTGGCAGCAATAATGAGGATGATAATAATGAATTATCATCTGACAACCCCTTGGGTGGAATGTCAATGAAAACACTCATCAAGAAGACACCATTGACTAAGGATACTGCAGAATTCTCAGGTATTGAAGAGGAAAGTGAACACAATGTGAAGGTATGTGCAATTTTCATCTTAGGAGGCCTGGGAATGCTTGTAATTGGAGGGACAATTGTCAGTTTCTTGCTAAGATCCTAAATGCTACATCATTGGTTTATCTGGAACACACTCCTCAGACCCCTTTCTCAAACAATTGACAGTATTTCTATTATACATTTGTTATTTTTAGTATGATTTAAGTTTAAAGAAAATATTATACTGATATTTAATCTGTGTCTTGTAAGTACATATTTGTTATCATTTGAACTGTAATTTCTTGATGGATTGTCTAGCAGTAAGGTAAACACAGGCAAAGAATTAAGGAGAGCATTTGGGTTTATGAAAGATGAGGTTAACCATAGAATTGATGAAGGAAAAAAGGTGAGTGGTGCATTGAGTTATATGTGGAGACAAAGAAGTTATCTATGGAGGCAAAGAAAGGAATGTATGAAAGTATAGTGGTACCAACTCTCTTATATGGGTGTGAAGCTTGGGTTGTAAATGCTGCAGCGAGGAAGCAGTTGAAGGCAGTGGAGATGTCCTGTCTAAGGGCAATGTGTGGTGTAAATATTATGCAGAAAATTTGGAGTGTGGAAATTAGGAGAAGGTGTGAAATTAATAAAAGTATTAGTCAGAGGGCTGAAGAGGGGTTGTTGAGGTGGTTTGGTCATTTAGAGAGAATGGATCACAGTAGAATGACATGTGGAGCGTATAAATCTGTAGGGGAAGGAAGGCAGGGTAGGGATCGTCCTCGAAAAGGTTGGAGGGAGGGGGTAAAGGAGGTTTTATAGGTGAGGGGCTTGGACTTCCAGCGAGCGTGCATTAGCGTGTTAGATAAGAGTGAATGGAGACGAATGGTTTTTGGGACCTGATGAGCTGTTGGAGTGTGAGCAGGGTAATATTTATTGAAGGGATTCAGGGAAACTGGTTATTTTTATATAGCTGGACTTGTACTGGAAATGGGAAGTACAATGCCTGTACTTTAAAGGAGGGGTTTTGGATATTGGCAGTTTGGAGGGATATGTTATATATCTATATATGCTTCTAAACTGTTGTATCTGGGTGCCTCTGCAAAAACAGTGATTATGTATGAGTGAGGTGAAAGTGTTGAATGATGATGAAAGTATTTTCTTTTTGGGGATTTTTTTTCTTTTTGGGTCACCCTGCCTCGGTGGAAGACGGCTGACTTATTGAAAAAAAAAATGGAAAAGAAGTTGGTAAGACAGACAGTGCTTCCATAACTAATACGTAGTAGTAGAATAGTAGTAGAAATAATGAAGATGAAAAGAATTATAAATTATGTATCTTTATATATATATGCTTCTAAACTGTTGTATTCTGAGCACCTCTGCAAAAACAGTGATAATGTGTGAGTGTGGTGAAAGTGTTGAATGATGATGAAAGCATTTTCTTTTTGGGGATTTTCTTTCTTTTTTGGGTCACCCTGCCTCGGTGGGAGACGGCCGACTTGTTGAAAAAAAAAAAAAAAATCTTAAGACAATTATCAGTATGGCATTTTTATCAGTAATATTACAAAATTTTCAGGGAAGAGGATTGTTAAGACATTACAATTCTTAAAGTGAATGGTTTGCATTGCAAGAGGCTCGTGGTAGAGGCAAGTGGTTTTTATAACTTGAAGAAGAGCTGTAGGAGTGTGAGCAAGGTAATGTTTATGAAGGGATTCAGAGAAACTAGTTAGCTGGACTTTAGTAATAGAGGTGAGAAATACATGCCAGCAGTCTAAAGGAATGGTGGGGATGTTGCAGTTTGGAGGGACATCTGAGCTGTAATGTCAGCATTTTCTTGGCAAGACAGTGATAGAGTGAGTGATGGTGAAAGTGTTCTTTTAGATCACCCTACCTTGGTGGGAGATGGCTGGTGGGCTAAAAATGAAAATAGTATCTCTATATTCATGCTTAAGCACAAAAACTTAAATGGCTAGACTGTGGTTGGGGAATGGGGTATTAAAGTTAACATCATATTATGGAGTGCATGGAAAGCTGAGTTTTCCATAAGATTTGTTATGATGTTTCACTTTTCTAGATGCTGCTCTTGTTAAGTAGACTGGACATGCTTTTTCTTGGAGAGAAAATAGTAGGTCTCTTGCTTAGATGATATTTACTAATCCTCTAGTTAATTAAAATAAAAGGAATGAACTGAATTAATGAACTTCATATATTAGAACCTAATTCATAATTGATTTATGGGGAAATGTTTTTCCCAACTAACTTCTTCAATAAATTATCCTCTTATTATTAATTTTTTATTTTCAAAGTTTTTATGATGAAGAAAATATCATTTAATCTATGTACAGTAAGCAGAGACATAACAGGAGCAGAATTTTAGTTTCTTCACATATTGTCTAGTTATGTAAAAAATCACAATTGTTAGTGCTGCTGTTGTGAAGTGCAGAAGTGTATCATTACAGCTTCTCAGACATAATGGATGTTTATTCTTGATCATTTTGTCTAAATTGGAAAGATTATTACAATCTTAGTGTTCACATTCATAATGAAAAATTGCCTACCACAGTGACTTTTGATTCTAATTTCAGATGCCACACAAAAAACGTAGGAAGAAAAAATGGGTTAGGAAAAAAGCGTTTTATAACTTAAGAAGATTAAGGAAATCATGTGAATTCAATGCTCAAGTTAAACAAAAAAATAAACTCATAAATGATAGAAATAAAAGAAAATATGGAACTGAAACAAAAAACCTTTCAGAGGAAACTGCTAGAGGTAAATATCACCAAGTTTACGTTAAGTTGACTTAGAATATTTTCAGTTGTTTTATTCCTGCTTTTCTTTTCTTTCAACACACCGGCCGTATCCCACCGAGGCGGGGTGGCCCAAAAGGAAAAACGAAAGTTTCTCCTTTTACATTTAGTAATATATACAAGAGAAGAGGTTACTAGCCCCTTGCTCCCGGCATTTTAGTCGCCTCTTACAACACGCATGGCTTACGGAGGAAGAATTCTGTTCCACTTCCCCATGGAGATGAGAGGAAATAAACAAGAACAAGAACTAGAAAGAAAATAGCAGAAAACCCAGAGGGGTGTGTATATATATATATATGCTTGTACATGTATGTGTAGTGTGACCTAAGTGTAAGTAGAAGTAGCAAAACGTACCTGAAATCTTGCTTGTTTATGAGACAGACAAAAGACACCAGCAATCCTACCATCATGTAAAACAGTTACAGGCTTTCGTTTTACACTCACTTGGCAGAACCGTAGTACCTCCCTGGGTGGTTGCTGTCTACCAACCTACTACCTAAGTTTATTCCTGCTATGTGTCTATTATTTATACACTTCACTATATGTATCTTTACTCACTGACTGACTTTTTTTTTCAAGAAAATGACCCTGCAAATGATTCACACTCTCACCTCTTTATCTGTTCAATTTAAGACAAAAATGCTACTCTCATAGTCAGGCTGCCACACAGAAAATTAGGATACGTATTTTCTGATACTCATCTCCCACTTTTATTGTATTATTTGACTGCAAAAACTAAATTTTGTTATACATCTCATCTTCCTATCTATTATTATTTTCTTCACAGTCTGTTAAACCATATCTTGATAACTAATATTAGTTCAGTAACTCTTAGACTTAACAAATTAATAGAGGGGGAAGCTGGTGGCTGGAAATTGTTATTATGGCAGATGAAAATGAAATTATATTGCAGTGATCATACCAATAATGGACATGTCTGTAACTAATGATCTTTGTCTGTTGCAGTCAAATCAGTTGTCCTAGCAGATTTTGTCCCATATTTCCAAGGTCCATTAAATCAAGGGTTTACTGTCCTATAAAAGTGCTTTTCTTATCTGTGCTGATGTTCCATACATTAGATTTTATGTTTGTACTCCACTGTAATATTCACACAATACTTAAGGAGGTAATTTAAGACTTTAAGATTTTAATCCAGTTTTCCCTTTTGTTTTTTCAGGTCAAAAGAAAAACACTGACAGAAAATTATTGAGAAGAGTTAGAAAGGAAATTTACGAATCAAGCAATGCTTCCATAACCAGAACATTTGCAACCAGCTCATCAGGGTTGAAGGAAGTTGTTTCAACAGAGAGTATACTTCCTCATAAGCCTCTCTTCATTGATGTAACTCTGGACTCAAAGAACAAGAATGGTAGCAGCAATAATGAGGTTGATAATGATGATAAGTTATCTTCTGATTACCCCTTGGGTGGAATGTCAGTGAAGACAGTCTTCAGCAAGACTTCTTCATCAACCAAGGATATTGCTGAAACCTCTGGTACGAGGCCTGGTCACAGACCAGGCCACAGGGGCATTGATCCCCGAAACCCACTTCAGGTACACTCCAAGTATACTGTAAAGGATAGGCAAGGCATTCCAGACCTTCAAGCAAAGGTATGTATTTTTTTAAAATACATCACACTACATAAAATACATCACACTACATCAGTCTTCCACTGATGTAGTGTGACCCAAAAAAGAAACATTCTCACTGTCATTCATTCCATGACTGTCTTACCAGAGGCATGCCGATACTACAGTTCAGATTCCCCTCCATACTGCAAATATCCCCACTCCTTCAGAGTGCAGGCACAGTACTTCCCACCTCAAAGACTCAAGTCCAGCTAACCGGTTAAAAGTGAATAAGATGCCAGGAGCAAAGGGCTAATAACCCCTTCTTTATAAATTACTTAAAATAAAAAGCGAAGGTTTGTACCGTAATAAAATTGACTTCATATTAAGACATATGATATGGTGGATAGGAGAGCAACGTGGTAGATGTTGTAAATGTATGGAACAGATAGTAGGTTACTGAAAGCAGTTAAGAATTTTTACGAAGATAGTGAGGTTCAAGTTAGAGTATGAAGGAGAGAGGGAGATTATTTCCCAGTAAAAGTAGGCCTTAGACAGGGATGCATGATGTCACCATAGTTGTTCGCTATTTTTAAATGGGGTTGTAAGAGAAGTGAATGCTCAGGTGTTGGCAAGAGGTGTTTGATTAAGAGATAAAGAATGTTGCCCTCAGACATGACATCTCCACTGCCTCCAGCCTTCTCCTCGCTGCAACATTCTGAGGGCAATGTGTGGTGTGAATATAATGCAGAGAATTCGTAGTTTGGAAGTTAGGAGGAGGTGCGGGATTACCAAAACTGTTGTCCAGAGGGCTGAGGAAGGGTTGTTGAGGTGGTTCGGACATGTAGAGAGAATGGAGCGAAACAGAATGACTTCAAGAGTGTATCAGTCTGTAGTGGAAGGAAGGCGGGGTAGGGGTCGGCCTAGGAAGGGTTGGAGGGAGGGGGTAAAGGAGGTTTTGTGTGCGAGGGGCTTGGACTTCCAGCAGGCATGCGTGAGCGTGTTTGATAGGAGTGAATGGAGACAAATGGTTTTTAATACTTGACGTGCTGTTGGAGTGTGAGCAAAGTAACATTTATGAAGGGATTCAGGGAAACCGGCAGGCCGGACTTGAGTCCTGGAGATGGGAAGTACAGTGCCTGCACTCTGAAGGAGGGGTGTTAATGTTGCAGTTTAAAAACTGTAGTGTAAAGCACCCTTCTGGCAAGACAGTGATGGAGTGAATGATGGTGAAAGTTTTTCTTTTTCGGGCCACCCTGCCTTGGTGGGAATCGGCCGGTGTGATAATAAAAATAAAAAAAAAATAAAGAATGTAACACAAAGTGGGAGTTGTCACAGTTGCTCTTTGCTGATGACACTGTGCTTTTGGGAGATTCTGAAAAGAAGTTTCAGAGGTTGGAGAATGAGTTTGGAAGTGTATGTAAAAGAAGGAAATTAAAAGTGAATGTAGGAAAGAGCAAGGTGATAAGGATAACAAAAAAAATTCAGGTAATGAAAGATAGGATATCAGATTGGAGGGAGGGAATGTGGGGTAAGTTTATGTATTCAAATATTTAGGAATGGACTTGTCAGCAGATGGGTCTATGAAAGATGAGGTGAATCATAAAACTGATGAGTGGAAAAAGGTGAGTTGAGCACTGAGGTATCTGTGGAGACTCCTCAGTGCTCCACTGGAAGCAAAGAGGGAAATGTATGAGAGTTTAGTGGTACCAGTGCTCTTTTATGGGTGTGAAGCATAGTGAATGTTGCAACAAGGAAGAGGCTGGAGGAAGTGGAAATGTCATGTTTTAGGACAATTTGTGTGTGAATATAATGCAGAGAATTCTTGCCTTGGTGATTAGAAGGAGGTGCAGAGTTTTTAAAAGTATTTTCTGGGGGGCAGAGGAAGGGTTGTTGAAGTGGTTTGGATGTGTAGAGAGGATAGAACAAAATAGAATGACTTGGAAGGCATATAAATCTGTAGTGGAAGGAAGGCAGAGTAGGGGGTTGGTCTAGGAAAGGTTAGATAGAGGGGGTAAAGGAGGTTTTGTGTGTGAGGGGGTTGGACTTCCAGTAGTTGTGCGTGAGCATCTTAGATAGGAGTGAGTGTAGAAGAATGGTTTTTATGACTTGATGTTCTGTTAGTGTGTGAGCAAAGTAACATTTATGAAGGGATTTGGGGAAACTGGTTAGCTGGACTTGAGTCCTGGAGGTGGGAAGTACAGTGCCTGCACTCTGAAGGAGGGGTGGATATATGTTGCAGTTTTTTAACTGTAGTGTAGGCATGCCTCTTTCGAGACAGCAATGGAGTGAATGATGATGAAAGTGTTTCTTCTTTTTTGGGTCACCCCTGCCTTGGTGGGAAACAATCGTTGTGTTAAAAGAAAAATTAAGGAATGCATGTGGAATTGAGGATCATACGTAGATAAGGAAGATTTTGAACCTCACCCATTCTGTGATTTGAAGGAGCATTTCCCTGTTGAGATCCTTTCAGTAATGTATTTGTTGTAATGTTTGATGTCTATAGATCCAGCGCTTCCCTGAAGGGAGGTTTGTTCATAGTAGTGAGTTGTTCTTGTTCCAAGAAATTGTATCTGCCCTTCCTTTCCTTGGATTGAACCTGAATACCTACCATTCCTCCAGGTAGTGTATGACCCCAGCAGGTTTAGTGCTACCTCAAATGTAATAATAATGATAATAATCTCCATGGGTAAGTGAAGAAGAATCTTTCCTCCGTAAGCCATGCATGTCATAAGAGGCAACTAAAATGTCAGGAGCAAGGAGTTAGTAACCCTTTCTCCTGTATGAATTATTTTTTTAAAATTTAAAATGAAGAAAAAATTTCTGAAAGTGTTTTTCCTTTTTTTGGGGGTCAGCTTACCTTGTTCAGAAATGGTTTGCATGTTAAAAAATTAAATAATAATAACAGATAGAGCTCCTGTTAATTTAACTAACTTTAGAATGGGAATGACTTTTTATAGTAGACTAAATTATAAATCTCTTGCTTAGTTTTCACTTTTTCCATTTAGGTTTAATTAACTAGATTAATAGGAATGATGTAATTAAAGAGAAGCATTTAACAAAACTTGATTCATCATTGATTTAGAGTGTTCTCTTTCCCCAACTCTCTTCTAAATTAGTTAATCTTGTTTTTTTTTTTCAACGAGTCCGCCATCTCCCATTGAGGCAGGGTGACCCAAATAGAAAGAAAATCCCCAAAATGAAAATACTTTCATCATCATTCAACACTTTCACCTCACTCGTACATAATTACTGTTTTTGCATAGGCACCCAGATACAACAGTTTAGAAGCATATATAAAGGTATATAACATACCCCTCCAAACTGCCAATATCCCAAACCCCTCCTTTACAGTGCAGGCATTGTACTTCCCATTTCCAGTACTCAAGTCTGGCTATATAAAAATAACTGGTTTCCCTGAATCCCTTCACTAAATATTACCCTGCTCACACTCCAATAGATTTCTTTTTAGTAGGCTATACAGGCTAGCCCATTGTTCCCGGCATTTTAGTTGACTTTTACAACACGCATGGCTTACGGAAGAAAGATTCTTATTCCACTTCCCCATGGTTATAAAAAGAACTTTTTTTTTTTTTTCAACAAACCGGCCGTATCTCACCAAGGCAGGGTGGCCCAAAAAGAAAAATGAAAGCTTCTCTTTTTAAATTTAGTAATTTATACAGGAGAAGGGATTACTAGGCCCTTGCTCCCGGCATTTTAGTTGCCTCTTACAGCATGCATGGCTTACGGAGGAAGAATTCTGTTCCACTTCCCCATGGAGATAAGAGAAAATAAACAAGAACAAGAACTAGAAAGAAAATAGAAGAAAACCCAGAGGAGTGAATATATATATGCTTGTACATGTATGTGTAGTGTGACCTAAGAGTAAGTAGAAGTAGCAAGATGTACCTGAAATCTTGCATGTTTATGAGACAGAAAAAAGACACCAGCAATCGTACCATCATGCAAAACAAGTACAGGCTTTCGTTTTACTCACTTGGCAGGATGGTAGTACCTCCCTGGGCGGTTGCTGTCTACCAACCTACAACATTATCATGTATCATTATCTTTATCTTGTGTCATCCTTTATTATTTTCAGAGATTTTTCAGTTGAAAGAAAATGTTAGTCATTTAATCTATTTATGAGAATCAGATGTAGGTTACATTTTATTTTATAAACACATCGGCCGTTTCCCACTGAGGCAGGGCAACCCGAAAAAGAAGAAGCACTTTCATCATCACTCGCTCCATCACTGACAATACAGTTAAACAACTGCAATATATCTCCACCCCTCCTTCAGAGCACAGGCACTGTACCTCCCACTTCCAGGACTCACGTCCGGCTAATCCGTTTAAGCAAACAAGATTACAATATTCGATTACATTTTATAATTTCGGGCATTTCGGGCACACTAATCCTAATACTTAAACTACTTAAGGCTAGACAGGTTAAAGAGTGATAAATATTAATTACTACTATGAGGTAACAAAAAGTTTTATAGTTGATAAGATTTATATTTTTGATGTAGCATATAACAAATAACAGTATTACAAGTAGTGCAATTTACAGTGATTCAACAGTTCAATATTAAATATATATTAATGTTTTAATAGATTAGAGGCTGTAAAATATTTTGGGATTTTTTTTTTTTTGGAGTTGCTTCAAACTGGTTACATGATTTAGCATAGTGTTTGTATGGTTAATTTTGAGAGATAAGATGATTTTTAAGTTTTTTTTTTTTTTTTTTTATTATCACACCGGCCGATTCCCACCAAGGCAGGGTGGCCCGAAAAAGAAAAACTTTCACCATCATTCACTCCATCACTGTCTTGCCAGAAGGGTGCTTTACACTACAGTTTTTAAACTGCAACATTAACACCCCTCCTTCAGAGTGCAGGCACTGTACTTCCCATCTCCAGGACTCAAGTCCGGCCTGCCGGTTTCCCTGAATCCCTTCATAAATGTTACTTTGCTCACACTCCAACAGCACGTCAAGTATTAAAAACCATTTGTCTCCATTCACTCCTATCAAACACGCTCACGCATGCCTGCTGGAAGTCCAAGCCCCTCGCACACAAAACCTCCTTTACCCCCTCCCTCCAACCCTTCCTAGGCCGACCCCTACCCCGCCTTCCTTCCACTACAGACTGATACACTCTTGAAGTCATTCTGTTTCGCTCCATTCTCTCTACATGTCCGAACCACCTCAACAACCCTTCCTCAGCCCTCTGGACAACAGTTTTGGTAATCCCGCACCTCCTCCTAACTTCCAAACTACGAATTCTCTGCATTATATTCACACCACACATTGCCCTCAGACATGACATCTCCACTGCCTCCAGCCTTCTCCTCGCTGCAACATTCATCACCCACGCTTCACACCCATATAAGAGCGTTGGTAAAACTATACTCTCATACATTCCCCTCTTTGCCTCCAAGGACAAAGTTCTTTGTCTCCACAGACTCCTAAGTGCACCACTCACTCTTTTTCCCTCATCAATTCTATGATTCACCTCATCTTTCATAGACCCATCCGCTGACACGTCCACTCCCAAATATCTGAATACGTTCACCTCCTCCATACTCTCTCCCTCCAATCTGATATTCAATCTTTCATCACCTAATCTTTTTGTTATCCTCATAACCTTACTCTTTCCTGTATTCACCTTTAATTTTCTTCTTTTGCACACCCTACCAAATTCATCCACCAATCTCTGCAACTTCTCTTCAGAATCTCCCAAGAGCACAGTGTCATCGGCAAAGAGCAGCTGTGACAACTCCCACTTTGTGTGTGATTCTTTATCTTTTAACTCCACGCCTCTTGCCAAGACCCTCGCATTTACTTCTCTTACAACCCCATCTATAAATATATTAAACAACCACGGTGACATCACACATCCTTGTCTAAGGCCTACTTTTACTGGGAAAAAATTTCCCTCTTTCCTACATACTCTAACTTGAGCCTCACTATCCTCGTAAAAACTCTTCACTGCTTTCAGTAACCTACCTCCTACACCATACACTTGCAACATCTGCCACATTGCCCCCCTATCCACCCTGTCATACGCCTTTTCCAAATCCATAAATGCCACAAAGACCTCTTTAGCCTTATCTAAATACTGTTCACTTATATGTTTCACTGTAAACACCTGTTCCACACACCCCCTACCTTTCCTAAAGCCTCCTTGTTCATCTGCTATCCTATTCTCCGTCTTACTCTTAATTCTTTCAATTATAACTCTACCATACACTTTACCAGGTACACTCAACAGACTTATCCCCCTATAATTTTTGCACTCTCTTTTATCCCCTTTGCCTTTATACAAAGGAACTATGCATGCTCTCTGCCAATCCCTAGGTACCTTACCCTCTTCCATACATTTATTAAATAATTGCACCAACCACTCCAAAACTATATCCCCACCTGCTTTTAACATTTCTATCTTTATCCCATCAATCCCGGCTGCCTTACCCCCTTTCATTTTACCTACTGCCTCACGAACTTCCCCCACACTCACAACTGGCTCTTCCTCACTCCTACAAGATGTTATTCCTCCTTGCCCTATACACGAAATCACAGCTTCCCTATCTTCATCAACATTTAACAATTCCTCAAAATATTCCTTCCATCTTCCCAATACCTCTACCTCTCCATTTAATAACTCTCCTCTCCTATTTTTAACTGACAAATCCATTTGTTCTCTAGGCTTTCTTAACTTGTTAATCTCACTCCAAAACTTTTTCTTATTTTCAACAAAATTTGTTGATAACATCTCACCCACTCTCTCATTTGCTCTCTTTTTACATTGCTTCACCACTCTCTTAACTTCTCTCTTTTTCTCCATATACTCTTCCCTCCTTGCATCACTTCTACTTTGTAAAAACTTCTCATATGCTAACTTTTTCTCCCTTACTACTCTCTTTACATCATCATTCCACCAATCGCTCCTCTTCCCTCCTGCACCCACTTTCCTGTAACCACAAACTTCTGCTGAACACTCTAACACTACATTTTTAAACCTACCCCATACCTCTTCGACCCCATTGCCTATGCTCTCATTAGCCCATCTATCCTCCAATAGCTGTTTATATCTTACCCTAACTGCCTCCTCTTTTAGTTTATAAACCTTCACCTCTCTCTTCCCTGATGCTTCTATTCTCCTTGTATCCCATCTACCTTTTACTCTCAGTGTAGCTACAACTAGAAAGTGATCTGATATATCTGTGGCCCCTCTATAAACATGTACATCCTGAAGTCTACTCAACAGTCTTTTATCTACCAATACATAATCCAACAAACTACTGTCATTTCGCCCTACATCATATCGTGTATACTTATTTATCCTCTTTTTCTTAAAATATGTATTACCTATAACTAAACCCCTTTCTATACAAAGTTCAATCAAAGGGCTCCCATTATCATTTACACCTGGCACCCCAAACTTACCTACCACACCCTCTCTAAAAGTTTCTCCTACTTTAGCATTCAAGTCCCCTACCACAATTACTCTCTCACTTGGTTCAAAGGCTCCTATACATTCACTTAACATCTCCCAAAATCTCTCTCTCTCCTCTGCATTCCTCTCTTCTCCAGGTGCATACACGCTTATTATGACCCACTTCTCGCATCCAACCTTTACTTTAATCCACATAATTCTTGAATTTACACATTCATATTCTCTTTTCTCCTTCCATAACTGATCATTTAACATTACTGCTACCCCTTCCTTTGCTCTAACTCTCTCAGATACTCCAGATTTAATCCCATTTATTTCCCCCCACTGAAACTCTCCTACCCCCTTCAGCTTTGTTTCGCTTAGGGCCAGGACATCCAACTTCTTTTCATTCATAACATCAGCAATCATCTGTTTCTTGTCATCCGCACTACATCCACGCACATTTAAGCAACCCAGTTTTATAAAGTTTTTCTTCTTCTCTTTTTTAGTAATTGTATACAGGAGAAGGGGTTACTAGCCCATTGCTCCCGGCATTTTAGTCGCCTCATACGACACGCATGGCTTACGGAGGAAAGATTCTTTTCCACTTCCCCATGGACAATAGAAGAAATAAAAAAAGAACAAGAGCTATTTAGAAAAAGGAGAAAAACCTAGATGTATGTATATATATATATGCATGTGCGTGTCTGTGAAGTGTGACCAAAGTGTAAGTAGGAGTAGCAAGATATCCCTGTTATCTTAGCGTGTTTATGAGACAGAAAAAGAAACCAGCAATCCTACCATCATGCAAAACAGTTACAGGTTTTTGTTTCACAGTCATCTGGCAGGACGGTAGTACTTCCCTGGGGGCAGGAGGAAAGAGAAGTGATTGGTGGAATGATGAAGTAAAGGGTGTGATAAAAGAGAAAAAGGTAGCTTATGAGAGGTTTTTACAAAGCAGAAGTGTTATAAGAAGAGCAGAGTATATGATTTTTAAGTATAGCCCTAAATTGATTTGCAGGCAGGGGACCTTTTACTGGTTCGGGCAATGAATTCCAGATGTTTGGGAGCTTTGTGTGCATTGGCATTTTTGCATAGGGTGAGACGGACACGAGGAATGTCAAATAGTTTTGTACCTTGTGTTATGCCTGTGTATTCTGTTGTAGCTATCAAGGAGAAGCTTGAGAGGAGTATTTATACTGGAGTTTACTGTTCTATATATATAGTAGGCACAATAATATGAGTGTATATTTTGTACTCGTTTATAGAAGGGCAACTGATATATCGGATCATTATTTAGTTGTAGCTACAGTTAGAGTAAGAGGTAGATGGGAAAAGAAGAAAGTGGCAACAACAAGTAAGAGGGAAGTGAAAGTGTATAAACTAAGGGAGGAGGAAGTTCGGGTGAGATATAAGCGACTATTGGCAGAAAGGTGGGCTAGTGCAAAGATGAGTAGTGGGGGGGTTGAAGAGCGTTGGAATAGTTTTAAAATACAGTATTAGAATGTGGGGCAGAAGTTTGTGGTTATAGGAGGGTGGGGGCAGGAGGAAAGAGAAGTGATTGGTGGAATGATGAAGTAAAGGGTGTGATAAAAGAGAAAAAGGTAGCTTATGAGAGGTTTTTACAAAGCAGAAGTGTTATAAGAAGAGCAGAGTATATGGAGAGTAAAAGAAAGGTGAAGAGAGTGGTGAGAGAGTGCAAAAGGAGAGCAGATGATAGAGTGGGAGAGGCACTGTCAAGAAATTTTAATGAAAATAAGAAAAAATTTTGGAGTGAGTTAAACAAGTTAAGAAAGCCTAGGGAAAGTATGGATTTGTCAGTTTAAAACAGAGTAGGGGAGTTAGTAGATGGGGAGATGGAGGTATTAGGTAGATGGCGAGAATATTTTGAGGAACTTTTAAATATTAAGGAAGAAAGAGAGGCGGTAATTTCATGCACTGGTCAGGGAGGTATACCATCTTTTAGGAGTGAAGAAGAGCAGAATGTAAGTGTGGGGGAGGTACGTGAGGCATTACGTAGAATGAAAGGGGTTAAAGCAGCTGGAACTGATGGGATCATGACAGAAATGTTAAAAGCAGGGGGGATATAGTGTTGGAGTGGTTGGTACTTTTGTTTAATAAACGTATGAAAGAGGGGAAGGTACCTAGGGATTGGCGGAGAGCATGTATAGTCCCTTTATATAAAGGGAAAGAGGACAAAAGAGATTGTAAAAATTATAGAGGAATAAGTTTACTGAGTATACCAGGAAAAGTGTACGGTAGGGTTATAATTGAAAGAATTAGAGGTAAGACAGAATGTAGGATTGCGGATGAGCAAGGAGATTTCAGAGTGGGTAGGGGATGTGTAGATCAAGTGTTTACATTGAAGCATATATGTGAACAGTACTTAGATAAAGGTAGGGAAGTTTTTATTGCATTTATGGATTTAGAAAAGGCATATGATAGAGTGGATAGAGGAGCAATGTGGTAGATGTTGCAAGTTTATGGAATAGGTGGTAAGTTATTAAATGCTGTAAAGAGTTTTTATGAGGATAGTGAGGCTCAGGTTAGGGTGTGTAGAAGAGAGGGAGATTACTTCCCGGTAAAAGTAGGTCTTAGACTGGGATGTGTAATGTCACCATGGTTGTTTAATATATTTATAGATGGGGTTGTAAAGGAAGTAAATGCTAGGGTGTTCGGGAGAGGGGTGGGATTAAATTTTGGGGAATCAAATTCAAAATGGGAATTGACACAGTTACTTTTTGCTGATGATACTGTGCTTATGGGAGATTCTAAAGAAAAATTGCAAAGGTTAGTGGATGAGTTTGGGAATGTGTGTAAAGGTAGAAAGTTGAAAGTGAACATAGAAAAGAGTAAGGTGATGAGGGTATCAAATGATTTAGATAAAGAAAAATTGGATATCAAATTGGGGAGGAGGAGTATGGAAGAAGTGAATGTTTTCAGATACTTGGGAGTTGACGTGTCGGCGGATGGATTTATGAAGGATGAGGTTAATCATAGAATTGATGAGGGAAAAAAGGTGAGTGGTGTGCTGAGGTATATGTGGAGTCAAAAAACGTTATCTATGGAGGCAAAGAAGGGAATGTATGAAAGTATAGTAGTACCAACACTCTTATATGGGTGTGAAGCTTGGGTGGTAAATGCAGCAGCAAGGAGACGGTTGGAGGCAGTGGAGATGTCCTGTTTAAGGGCAATGTGTGGTGTAAATATTATGCAGAAAATTCGGAGTGTGGAAATTAGGAAAAGGTGTGGAGTTAATAAAAGTATTAGTCAGAGGGCAGAAGAGGGGTTGTTGAGGTGGTTTGGTCATTTAGAGAGAATGGATCAAAGTAGAATGACATGGAAAGCATATAAATCTATAGGGGAAGGAAGGCAGGGTAGGGGTTGTCCTCGAAAGGGTTGGAGAGAGGGGGTAAAGGAGGTTTTGTGGGCAAGGGGCTTGGACATCCAGCAAGCGTGCATGAGCATGTTAGATAGGAGTGAATGGAGACGAATGGTACTTGGGACCTGACGATCTGTTGGAGTGTAAGCAGGGTAATATTTATTGAAGGGATTCAGGGAAACTAGTTATTTTCATATAGCTGGACTTGAGTCCTGGAAATGGGAAGTACAATGCCTGCACTTTAAAGGAGGGGTTTTGGATATTGGCAGTTTGGAGGGATATGTTGTGTATCTTTATATGTATATGCTTCTAAACTGTTGTATTCTGAGCACCTCTGCAAAAACAGTGATAATGTGTGAGTGTGGTGAAAGTGTTGAATGATGATGAAAGTATTTTCTTTTTGGGGATTTTCTTTCTTTTTTGGATCACCCTGCCTTGGTGGAAGACGGCCGACTTGTTGAAAAAAAAAAAAAATGTATATTAAGTAAGTTCAAGCTCTGGAAGAGTGGTGGGATGTGTTGTCTGCAGTAGGAGCTGGTGATCATCTGCACAACAGCTATTTGTTGGGTTATTAAAGGTTTAAGGTGATTGGCCATGGTCGATTCCCTAGCACAAATACCATAGGTGAGGTAAGGGTAGATTAGAGAGTGGTATAGTGTAAGGAGTGCCATTTTGGGTACATAGTACTATATCTTGAAAAAGATGCCTACTGCTTAGGAGACTTTCTTGGATATATGTTGGATGTCAGTCTGAAATTTAAAGTTACAGTCAAGGTGAAGACCTAGAAATTTGCCCTCAGTGGGTCTTGTAATGGGAGACCCATTTCCCTTCATAAATGTTACTTTACTCACACTCCACCACAACATCAGGTCATAAAAATCATTCATCTCCACTCTCTCCTATCTAACATGTTCACACATGCTTTCTGGAAGTTCAAGCCCTTTGCACACACAAAACCTACTTTACCCCCTCCCTCCAACCTTAGATAAGAGTGAATGGAGATGAATGGTTTTTGGGACCTGATGAGCTGTTGGAGTGTGAGCAGGGTAATATTTATTGAAGGGATTCAGGGAAACTGGTTATTTTTATATAGCTGGACTTGTACTGGAAATGGGAAGTACAATGCCTGTACTTTAAAGGAGGGGTTTAGGATATTGGCAGTTTGGAGGGATATGTTATATATCTATATATGCTTTTAAATTGTTGTATCTGGGTGCCTCTGCAAAAACAGTGATTATGTATGAGTGAGGTGAAAGTGTTGAATGATGATGAAAGTATTTTCTTTTTGGGGATTTTCTTTCTTTTTGGGTCACCCTGCCTCGGTTGGAGACGGCTGATTTGTTGAAAAAAAAAAAAAATGGAAAAGAAGTTGGTAAGACAGATTTATACACCCTACAAGTCATTCTATTTTGTTCCATCCTCTCTAAATGTCTGAACCATCTCAACAACCCTTCTTCTGCCCTCTGGATAATATTTTTAGAAACTGCACCTACTCCTAATCTCCAAGCTACGGATTCTTTTCATAATATTCACACTATATATTTCCCTCAGACATGACATCTCCACTGTCTCCAGCCTTTTCCTTGTTGCAGTATTCACCATCCATGCTAGACTCCCATACAAATCTAAATTTCTTCATATATTGTCCATTTGTATGGGCACAAATCACATTGATAATGTACTGTAGTGAAATACGGAAGTACATACCATTGTGTTGCTTCTTACGCTTAATGGATTTTTATTCTAATTTTGTTTTTTGTTTTTTTCAACAAGTTGGCCGTCTCCCATTGAGGCAGGGTGGCCTAAAACGACAGAAAATCTCCATAAAGAAAATGCATTCATCATCATTCAACACTTTCACCTCACTCGTACATAATCACTGTCTTTGCAGAGGCACTCAGATACGAGAGTTGAGAAGCATATGTAAAGATATACGTAATATATAAAACATATTCCCTCTAAACTGCCAATAACCCAAACCCCTCCTTTAAAGTGCAGGCATTGTACTTCCCATTTCCAGGACTCAAGTCTGGCTAATTGCTTAATTGGAAAGATTATTACATTCTAAAGTCTTCACATTCATAATGCAATATAGACCCATGAAATTTATGTTATTTTGAATTTCAGATGTTCCCCAAGAGGATTAGAGATGTATCATTGGTCAAGATGAAAGCTTATCCTAACTTACCAATATTAAGGAAATCAAGTGAATTTAATGCTCAAATTAAACCAATGAGTGAATTTAAAAGTGATGCAAATGATAGAAACCTTCCAGAGAAAATTAATGAGGGTGTCTGCCACCAAGCTCAAGGTAAGTTGACAGAGAATAAATATTGTTAGGCAAACATTGAGCTCATGGTAAGTTGATAAAGAATGTTGTCAGACATTTTATTCCGGCTATGTGTTTATTATTTGTAAAGTTCACTGCATCTTTCCTCACTTTTTTTTTTTGTGACTCTTGAGATAGAAACACTACTCTCACAGTCTGGTTGTCTTCATAAAATCTGGAGGTTCTCTAATGTTTATTTTCCAATTTTTAATTGTATTTCTTCTTCTTTCAACAAACTGGCCGTATCCCACTGAGGCAGGGTGGCCCAAAAAGAAAAACAAAAGTTTCTCTTTTTAAATTTAGTAATTTACACAAGAGAAGGGGGTTATTAGCCCCTTGCTCCCGGCATTTTAGATGCCTTACAACACGCATGGCTTACAGAGGAAGAATTCTGTTCCACTTCCCCATGGAGATTTTTTTTTTTTTTTTTCAACAAACCGGCCGTATCCCACCAAGGCAGGGTGGCCCAAAAAGAAAAACAAAAGTTTCTCTTTTTAAATTTAGTAATTTATACAGGAGAAGGGGGTTACTAGCCCCTTGCTCCTGGCATTTTAGTCGCCTCTTACAACACGCATGGCGTACGGAGGAAGAATTCTGTTCCACTTCCCCATGGAGATAAGAAGAAATAAACAAGAACAAGAACTAGAAAGAAAACAGAAGAAAACCCAGAGGGGTGTGTATATATATGCTTGTACATGTATGTATAGTCCCTTTATATAAAGGGAAAGGGGATAAAAGAGATTGTAAAAATTGTAGAGGAATAAGTTTACTGAGTATACCAGGAAAAGTATATGGTAGGGTTATAATTGAAAGAATTAGAGGTAAGACAGAATGTAGGATTGCGGATGAGCAGGGAGGTTTCAGAGTGGGTAGGGGATGTGTAGATCAAGTGTTTACATTGAAGCATATATGTGAACAGTATTTAGATGAAGGTAGGGAAGTTTTTATTGCATTTATGGATTTAGAAAAGGCATATGATAGAGTGGATAGAGGAGCAATGTGGTAGATGTTGCAAGTATATGGAATAGGTGGTAAGTTGCTAAATGCTGTTAAGAGTTTTTATGAGGATAGTGAGGCTCAGGTTAGGGTGTGTAGAAGAGAGGGAGAATACTTCCCGGTAAAAGTAGGTCTTAGACAGGGATGTGTAATGTCACCATGGTTGTTTAATATATTTATAGATGGGGTTGTAAAAGAAGTAAATGCTAGGGTGTTCGGGAGAGGGGTGGGATTAAATTATGGGGAATCAAATTCAGAATGGGAATTGACACAGTTACTTTTTGCTGATGATACTGTGCTTATGGGAGATTCTAAAGAAAAATTGCAAAGGTTAGTGGATGAGTTTGGGAATGCGTGTAAAGGTAGAAAGTTGAAAGTGAACATAGAAAAGAGTAAGGTGATGAGGGTATCAAATGATTTAGATAAAGAAAAATTGGATATCAAATTGGGGAGGAGGAGTATGGAAGAAGTGAATGTTTTCAGATACTTGGGAGTTGACGTGTCGGTGGATGGATTTATGAAGGATGAGGTTAATCATAGAATTGATGAGGGAAAAAAGGTGAGTGGTGTGCTGAGGTATATGTGGAGTCAAAAAACATTGTCTATGGAGGCAAAGAAGGGAATGTATGAAAGTATAGTAGTACCAACACTCTTATATGGATGTGAAGCTTGGGTGGTAAATGCAACAGCGAGGAGACGGTTGTAGGCAGTGGAGATGTCCTGTCTAAGGGCAATGTGTGGTGTAAATATTATGCAGAAAATTCGGAGTGTGGAAATTAGGAAAAGGTGTGGAGTTAATAAAAGCATTAGTCAGAGGGTAGAAGAGGGGTTGTTGAGGTGGTTTGGTCATTTAGAGAGAATGGATCAAAGTAGAATGACATGGAAAGCATATAAATCTATAGGGGAAGGAAGGAGGGGTAGGGGTCGTCCTCGAAAGGGTTGGAGAGAGGGGGTAAAGGAGGCTTTGTGGGCAAGGGGCTTGGACTTCCAGCAAGCGTGCATGAGCGTTTTAGGTAGGAGTGAGTGGAGACGAATGGTACTTGGGACCTGACGATCTGTTGGAGTGTAAGCAGGGTAATATTTAGTGAAAGGATTCAGGGAAACCGGTTATTTTCGTATAGCCGGACTTGAGTCCTGGAAATGGGAAGTACAATGCCTGCACTTTAAAGGAGGGGTTTGGGATATTGGCAGTTTGGAGGGATATGTTGTGTATCTTTATACGTATATGCTTCTAAACTGTTGTATTCTGAGCACCTCTGCAAAAACAGTGATAATGTGTGAGTGTGGTGAAAGTGTTGAATGATGATGAAAGTATTTTCATTTTGGGGATTTTCTTTCTTTTTTTGGGTCACCCTGCCTCGGTGGAAGACGGCCGACTTGTTGAAAAAAAAAAAAAACATGTATGTGTAGTGTGACCTAAGTGTAAGTAGAAGTAGCAAGACGTACCTGAAATCTTGCATGTTTATTAGACAGAAAAAAGGACACCAGCAATGCTACCATCATGTAAAACAATTACAGGCTTTCGTTTTACACTCACTTGGCAGGACGGTAGTACCTCCCTGGGCGGTTGCTGTCTACCAAACCTACTACCTAGGCTTTATTGTATTTATGTACAAAAAAAAATTAAGGTATGTCACACAGTGTTTTCCTGTCCCTGGCTATGTTCTTTGCAGTTTATTCAACCTTATCTTGATAGAGTACTATAACATTGTATTTCTTATGTATGCTGATGTTCAGTTGATTAGGTTTTGTTGAAATTTGACTCATATATGCAGCTACTTACAAGATAGTACAAGATTATTCTCAAATCCTCCATTTGTTTCTGTAGGTCATCTGGCAAATACAAGCCAAGAACTACTGAGTGGAGTTGGAATGGTATTTCAAGGAAGATTTATTTCTACCATTAATAAGACATTTACAACTAATTCATCAGGGTCAACTATAACCATTTTTACACCAAAGGAAACATCATCTAAACCTCTCTTTTTTGACACTTTAAATGTGGATTCCAAGGATAAAAATGGTAGCAGCAATAATGTAAGTGATAATGATGAATTATCATTTAGCAATCCCTTGGGTGGAATGTCAATGAAAACACTCATGAGCAAGACACCATTAACTAAGGATACTGCAGAATTCCCAGACACTGAAGAGAAAAGTGAAGACGATGTAAAGGTATGTGCCTTGTTTAAAAAAAATTATTCTATGTTAAGGGGTGCATGGAGCATTGATGAACATTATTATGAGGGAACATTTCTTTGCTGTGCTTTGAATAAAAGTTTGCTCTGATGTTTTACTTCTCTAAACACAGTTCTTGCCATTTTCATTTTCTTAGGTAGCCTGGGAATGCTTGTAACTGAAAAGAAAATTGTGGATCTCTTGCTTAGATCTTATATGCTTCTGCTTTACTTTAATTAAATAAGACATAAGTAACTATTAATAGAAAGATGGGCTAGTGAGAGTATAGGCAATGAGGTTGAAGAGGTATGAGGTAGATTTAAGAATGCAGTGTAAGAGTGTTCAGCAGAAGTGTGTGGTTATAGGAGAGTGGGTGGGAAAGGGAAGATTTATTGTTCAATCAATCAGTCAATCAAGTTTATTCTCTATAAAGATTACAGTGCGGGGTTTACAGATTTTGGATATTGTGTGGTTTACATGTTATAAAATACTAATTACAGAGGGGGCCACTATGACACCTAGCATGACTAGGCATTTTGGGCAGACTTAGATTAATTCTTAACTCTAAATTATTACAGATTATGGAGTAAGTTGGTATTAAGGCTAAGTGACTACATTATAGTTTGTGAATTTAGCAATGTGAATGCTTTTGTTTTGGTACAATACATAATTTCTATATTGGAGTATCACAGGCAAACTTATGACTAGTTAGGAATTTTTTTTTTTTTTTTTTTTATTATCACACCGGCCGATTCCCACCAAGGCAGGGTGGCCCGAAAAAGAAAAACTTTCACCATCATTCACTCCATCACTGTCTTGCCAGAAGGGTGCTTTACACTACAGTTTTTAAACTGCAACATTAACACCCCTCCTTCAGAGTGCAGGCACTGTACTTCCCATCTCCAGGACTCAAGTCCGGCCTGCCGGTTTCCCTGAATCCCTTCATAAATGTTACTTTGCTCACACTCCAACAGCACGTCAAGTATTAAAAACCATTTGTCTCCATTCACTCCTACCAAACACGCTCACGCATGCCTGCTGGAAGTCCAAGCCCCTCGCACACAAAACCTCCTTTACCCCCTCCCTCCAACCCTTCCTAGGCCGACCCTAGGAATGTTGAAGTAAATTTAGAGTAGCAAGAGAGAAGTAAACACATGAGAGGTTTTTACAAAGTAGACGTGATATAAGGAGGGAGTTTTTTTTTTTTTTTTTTTTTTTTTAACAAGTCGGGGATCTCCCACCGAGGCAGGTGACCCAATAAGAAAGAAAATCCCCAAAAAGAAAAATACTTTCATCATCATTCAACACTTTCACCTCACTCACACATAATCACTGTTTTTGCAGAGGTGCTCAGAATACAACAGTTTAGAAGTACACGTATATACGTATAAAGATACACAACATATCCCTCCAAACTGCCAATATCCCAGACCTCTCCTTTAAAGTGCAGGCATTGTACTTCCCATTTCCAGGACTCATAACCGGTTTCCCTGAATCTCTTCACTAAATATTACCCTGCTCACACTCCAACAGCTCGTCAGGTCCCAAATATCATTCGTCTCCATTCACTCCTGTCTACCATGTTCATGCACGCTTGCTGGAAGTCCAAGCCCCTCGCCCACAAAACCTCCTTTACCCCCTCCCTCCAACCCTTTCGAGGACAACCCCTACCCCGCCTTCCTTTCCCTACAGATTTATACGCTCTCCATGTCATTCTACGTTGATCCATTCTCTCTAAATGACCAAACCACCTCAACAACCCCTCATCAGCCCTCTGACTAATACTTTTATTAACTCCACACCTTCTAATTTCCACATTCTGAATTTTCTGCATAATATTTACACCACACATTGCCCTTAGACAGGACATCTCCACTGCCTCCAACCGCCTTCTCGCTGCAGCATTTACAACCCAAACTTCACACCCATATAAGAGTGTTGGTACCACTATACTTTCATACATTCCCTTCTTTGCCTCCATAGATAACATTCTTTGTCTCCACGTATACCTCAACACACCACTCACCTTTTTTCCCTCATCAATTCTATGATTAACCTCATCCTTCATAAATCCATCTGCTGATACGTCAACTCCCAAATATCTGAAAACATTCACTTCTTCCATACTCTTCCTCCCCAATTTGATATCCAATTTTTCTTTATCTAAATCATTTGATACCCTCATTATCTTACTCTTTTCTATGTTCACTTTCAACTTTCTACCTTTACACACACTCCCAAATTCATCCACTAACCTTTGCAATTTTTCTTTAGAATCACCCATAAGCACAGTATATGGATATATGAATATATGTAGGTAGTAGGTTGGTAGACAGCAACCACCCAGGGAGGTACTACCGTCCTGCCAAGTGAGTGTAAAACGAAGCCTGTGATTGTTTTACATGATGGTAGGATTGCTGATGTCTTTTGTCTGTCTCATAAATATGCAAGATTACAGGCATGTCTTGCTACTTCTACTTACACTTAGGTCACACTACACATACATGTACACATTTATTTATACACACTCATCTGAGTTTTCTTTGATTTTATCTTAATAGTTCTTGGTCTTATTAATTTTCCTTTTATATCCATGGGGAAGTGGAATAAGAATCTTTCCTCCGTAAGCCATGCGTGTTGTAAAAGTCAACTAAAATGCCGGGAACAATGGGCTAGTAACCCCTTTTCCTGTAAAGATTACTAAAAAGAATAAGAAGAAGAAAATTGTCAAAGTGGGAAGTCTGAATGTGCGTGGATGTTGTGCAGATGATAAGAAAGAGATGATTGTGGATGTTATGAATGAGAAGAAGCTGGATGTCCTGGCTTTAAGTGAAACAAAGCTGAAGGGGGTGGGAGAGTTTCAGTGGAGAGGAATAAATGGGATTAGGTCAGGGGTTTCAAATAGAGTTAGAGCTAAAGAAGGAGTAGCAATAATGTTGAAGGATAAGCTATGGCAGGAAAAGAGGGACTATAAATGTATTAATTCAAGGATTATGTGGAGTAAAATAAAGATTGGATGTGAAAAGTGGGTTATAATAAGCGTGTATGCACCTGGAGAAGAGAGAAGTGTAGAGGAGAGAGAGAGATTTTGGGAAATGTTGAGTGAATGCGTGGGGAGTTTTGAATCAAGTGTGAGAGTAATGGTGGTTGGGGATTTTAATGCTAAAGTGGGTAAAAATGTTATGGAGGGAGTAGTAGGTAAATTTGGGGTGCCAGGAATAAATGTAAATGGGGAGCCTTTAATTGAGCTATGTGTAGAAAGAAATTTGGTAATAAGTAATACATATTTTATGAAAAAGAGGATAAATAAATATACAAGGTATGATGTAGCACGTAATGAAAGTAGTTTATTAGATTATGTATTGGTGGATAAAAGGTTGATGGGTAGGCTCCAGGATGTACATGTTTATAGAGGGGCAACTGATATATCGGATCATTATTTAGTTGTAGCTACAGTTAGAGTAAGAGGTAGATGGGAAAAGAGGAAGGTGGCAACAACAAGTAAGAGGGAAGTGAAAGTGTATAAACTAAGGGAGGAGGAAGTTCGGGTGAGATATAAGCGACTATTGGCAGAAAGGTGGGCTAGTGCAAAGATGAGTAGTGGGGGGGTTGAAGAGGGTTGGAATAGTTTTAAAAATGCAGTATTAGAATGTGGGGCAGAAGTTTGTGGTTATAGGAGGGTGGGGGCAGGAGGAAAGAGGAGTGATTGGTGGAATGATGAAGTAAAGGGTGTGATAAAAGAGAAAAAGGTAGCTTATGAGAGGTTTTTACAAAGCAGAAGTGTTATAAGAAGAGCAGAGTATATGGAGAGTAAAAGAAAGGTAAAGAGAGTGGTGAGAGAGTGCAAAAGGAGAGCAGATGATAGAGTGGGAGAGGCACTGTCAAGAAATTTTAATGAAAATAAGAAAAAATTTTGGAGTGAGTTAAACAAGTTAAGAAAGCCTAGGGAAAATATGGATTTGTCAGTTAAAAACAGAGTAGGGGAGTTAGTAGATGGGGAGATGGAGGTATTGGGTAGATGGCGAGAATATTTTGAGGAACTTTTAAATGTTAAGGAAGAAACAGAGGCAGTAATTTCATGCACTGGTCAGGGAGGTATACCATCTTTTAGGAGTGAAGAAGAGCAGAATGTAAGTGTGGGGGAGGTACGTGAGGCATTACGTAAAATGAAAGGGGGTAAAGCAGCTGGAACTGATGGGATCATGACAGAAATGTTAAAAGCAGGGGGGGATATAGTGTTGGAGTGGTTGGTACTTTTGTTTAATAAATGTATGAAAGAGGGGAAGGTACCTAGGGATTGGCAGAGAGCATGTATAGTCCCTTTATATAAAGGGAAAGGGGACAAAAGAGACTGTAAAAATTATAGAGGAATAAGCTTACTGAGTATACCAGGAAAAGTGTACGGTAGGGTTATAATTGAAAGAATTAGAGGTAAGACAGAATGTAGGATTGCGGATGAGCAAGGAGGTTTTAGAGTGGGTAGGGGATGTGTAGATCAGGTGTTTACATTGAAGCATATATGTGAACAGTATTTAGATAAAGATAGGGAAGTTTTTATTGCATTTATGGATTTAGAAAAGGCATATGATAGAGTGGATAGAGGAGCAATGTGGCAGATGTTGCAAGTATATGGAATAGGTGGTAAGTTATTAAATGCTGTAAAGAGTTTTTATGAGGATAGTGAGGCTCAGGTTAGGGTGTGTAGAAGAGAGGGAGACTACTTCCCGGTAAAAGTAGGTCTTAGACAGGGATGTGTAATGTCACCATGGTTGTTTAATATATTTATAGATGGGGTTGTAAAGGAAGTAAATGCTAGGGTGTTTGGGAGAGGGGTGGGATTAAATTATGGGGAATCAAATTCAAAATGGGAATTGACACAGTTACTTTTTGCTGATGATACTGTGCTTATGGGAGATTCTAAAGAAAAATTGCAAAGGTTAGTGGATGAGTTTGGGAATGTGTGTAAAGGTAGAAAGTTGAAAGTGAACATAGAAAAGAGTAAGGTGATGAGGGTGTCAAATGATTTAGATAAAGAAAAATTGGATATCAAATTGGGGAGGAGGAGTATGGAAGAAGTGAATGTTTTCAGATACTTGGGAGTTGACGTGTCGGCGGATGGATTTATGAAGGATGAGGTTAATCATAGAATTGATGAGGGAAAAAAGGTGAGTGGTGCGTTGAGGTATATGTGGAGTCAAAAAACGTTATCTATGGAGGCAAAGAAGGGAATGTATGAAAGTATAGTAGTACCAACACTCTTATATGGGTGTGAAGCTTGGGTGGTAAATGCAGCAGCGAGGAGACGGTTGGAGGCAGCGGAGATGTCCTGTTTAAGGGCAATGTGTGGTGTAAATATTATGCAGAAAATTCGGAGTGTGGAAATTAGGAGAAGGTG
This sequence comes from Cherax quadricarinatus, assembly GCF_038502225.1. Taxonomy (NCBI): domain Eukaryota; kingdom Metazoa; phylum Arthropoda; class Malacostraca; order Decapoda; family Parastacidae; genus Cherax; species Cherax quadricarinatus. Next base: position 50,580 of record NW_027196800.1, read on the forward strand.
TGGAGTTAATAAAAGTATTAGTCAGAGGGCAGAAGAGGGGTTGTTGAGGTGGTTTGGTCATTTAGAGAGAATGGATCACAGTAGAATGACATGGAAAGCATATAAATCTATAGGGGAAGGAAGGCGGGGTAGGGGTCGTCCTCGAAAGGGTTGGAGAGAGGGGGTAAAGGAGGTTTTGTGGGTAAGGGGCTTGGACTTCCAGCAAGCGTGCGTGAGCGTGTTAGATAGGAGTGAATGGAGACGAATGGTACTTGGGACCTGACGATCTGTTGGAGTGTGAGCAGGGTAATATTTAGTGAAGGGATTCAGGGAAACCGGTTATTTTCATATAGTCGGACTTGAGTCCTGGAAATGGGAAGTACAATGCCTGCACTTTAAAGGAGGGGTTTGGGATATTGGCAGTTTGGAGGGATATGTTGTGTATCTTTATATGTTTATGCTTCTAGACTGTTGTATTCTGAGCACCTCTGCAAAAACAGTGATAATGTGCGAGTGTGGTGAAAGTGTTGAATGATGATGAAAGTATTTTCTTTTTGGGGATTTTCTTTCTTTTTTGGGTCACCCTGCCTCGGTGGGAGACGGCCGACTTTTTTAAAAAAAAAAAAAAAAAAAAAAAAAAAAATTCAGGGAAACCGGTTATTTTTATATAGTCGGACTTGAGTCCTGGAAATGGGAAGTACAATGCCTGCACTTTAAAGGAGGGGTTTGGGATATTGGCAGTTTGGAGGGATATGTTGTGTATCTTTATATGTTTATGCTTCTAGACTGTTGTATTCTGAGCACCTCTGCAAAAACAGTGATAATGTGCGAGTGTGGTGAAAGTGTTGAATGATGATGAAAGTATTTTCTTTTTGGGGATTTTCTTTCTTTTTTGGGTCACCCTGCCTCGGTGGGAGACGGCCGACTTGTTGAAAAAAAAAAAAAAAAAAAATGGAGAGAAAGAGATATTAAGAGAGTGGTGAAGGAATGTAAAAGGAGAGTAAATGGGAGAGTGGGTGAGATGCTGTCAACAAATTTTCATGAGATTAAGAAAAAGTTTTGGAGTGAGAATTATAAATTAAGAAAGCCTAGATAATGAATGAATTTGACAGCTAAAAATAGAAGAGAAGAGTTATTAGACAAGGGGTTGGAGGTCTTTGGAAGATGGAGGGAATATTTTGAGGAATCATTAAATATTGTGGAGATAAAGAATATTATCCATGGAGGCAAAAAGGGGAATGTATGAGAGTACAGTAGAATGCCTCTATCCGCAGATTTCTTTTCCGCAGTTTCAGTTATCCATGGTTTACTGTGGCCTAAAAATAACCCTTAATTTTGTTGAATAATGGCACCAAAGCACAAAAGTAATGATTGTGCAGTTCTTCAAAGCCTAAGAGAATTTGTGAAATGCTTACCATCAGTGAAACAATACTAACTCTCAACTTACTGTGCATAATTTATCAATTAAATTTTATTATAGATATGTATGTAAATGAAAAACGACTTAGTGTTCGCTACTATCCACAGTTTCTGGTATCCACGTTAGGTCTTGGTATGTATCACCTGTGGATATGGTGGGACTACTGTATAGTAGTATTAATGCTGTTATATGGGTGTAAAGTGTGGGTGGTGAATGTTGCAACAAAGAGAAGCCTGAAAGCAGTAGAGATGTTGTGTCTGAGGGCAATGTGTGGTGTGAATATTATGCAGAGAATCTGTAACTTGGAGATTATGAGGTGCAAGGTTTCTAATAGTATTATTCACAGGGCTGAAGAGCAGTTGTTGAGGTGGTTTGGACATTTAGAAAGGATGGAACAAAATAGAATGACTTGGTGGGTGTATAAATCTAGTGGAAGGTGGGGTAGGATTCATCCTAGGAAAGGTTGGAGGGAGAGGGGTAAAGTAGGTTTTGTATGTGAGGTTTGGACATTCAGCAAGAGTGTGTGAGAATGTTAGGAGTGAGTGGAGACAAATGAATTTTATGACTTGACATGCTGTTGGAGTGTGGGCAAGATAACATGAAGGGATTTAAGAGAACTGGTTACCTGGACTGAGTCCTGCACTGTGAAGGAAGGGTGAAGATGTGTTGCAGTTTTTGAACTGTAGTTATCAGCATGCCTCTGGCAAGACAGCGATGGAGTGAGTGATGAAAGTGGTTTTTCATTTTTTGGGTCACCCTGCTTTGGTGGGAAATGGCCAGTGTGCTAAAAAAAAATATTATGGAGTGCATGGAAAGCTGAGCCCCTTTCTATAAAGATTTGTTATGATAATTCACTTTTTCTAGATGTTGCTCTTGTTAATGTCAGTATCTTAACTAGACTTGAAATTTTTTTTCTCAGAGCTTAGATGATATTTACTTATGTTGTAGTTAATTAAATGAATTAAAAGGAATGAACTGAATCAAAGAGCTCCATATATTAGAACCTAATTCATCATTGATTTATAGGGAAATGTTTTTACCAACTAACTTCTTCAGCAAATTTTCCTCTGTCATTCATTTTATACTTTCAAATTTTTCATGTTTAAGAAAATATCATTTAATGCATGTATAGTAAGCAGAGACATAACAGGAGCAGAATTTTAGTCTCTTCACAAATCACAAATCACAGTTGTTAGTACTGCTGTTATGAGGTGCAGAAGTGTATCATTACAGCTTCTTTCACATAATGGATGTTTGTTCTTGATCGTTTCATCTAAATTGGAAAGATTATTACATTCTAAGTGTTCAAATTAATAATGGAAACTAGTCTACCACAATGATTTTTGCTCTTGATTTCAGATGCCACACAAAAAACGTAGAAAGAAAAAATTGGTTAGGAAAAAAACATTTTATAACTTAAGAAGATTAAGGAAATCACATGAATTCAGTGCTCAAGTTAAACAAAAAAATAAACTCATAAGTGATAGAAATAAAAGAAAATATGGGACTGAAACAAGAAACCTTCCAGAGGAAACTGCTAAAGGTAAATATCACCAAGCTTATGTTAAGTTGACTTTGAATATTTTCAGTTGTTTTACTCTTGCTATGTGTCTATTATTTATGCACTTCACTATATGTATCTTTACTCACTGACTTTTATTTACTTTTTCCAAATGATTCAGTCTCTCTCACCTCTTTCTTCATTCAACTTAAGACAAAAATGCTACTTTCACAGTCAGGCTGTCACACAGAAAATTAGGATATTTTCTGATATTGATTTCCCACTTTTCCTTGGATTATTTGACCTCAAAAGCTAAACTTCGTTACACAGCTGATCTTCTGTCTATTCATGTTCTTTGCAGTCTGTTAAACCTTATCTTGACAACTAATACAGTACAGCAACACTTAAGCTTGATAAATTAATAGAGAGGGGAGCGGGTGGCTGGAAATTGCGATTGTGGCTGATGAAGATGAAATTGTATTGCAGTGATCATAATAATGAAAATGTCTCTAACATATGAACTTTGTCCATTACATTCAAAACAATTGTCCTAGCAGATTTTGTCCCAAATTTCCAAGGTCTGTTATATCAAGGGTTTACTGTCCTATAAAAGTGCACTTCTTATACATGCTGATGTTCCATATACATATTAGATTTTATGTTTATTCTCCACTGTAATATTCTTGCAACTGCATACTTAAAAGGAGGTAGTATAAGACTTAAGAATGTAATCCAGTTTCCTGTTTTGTTTCTGCAGGTCATATGGAGAACACTGGCAAGAAATTATTGAGTAGAGTTGGAAAGGAAATTAATGAATCAGGTGATGCTTCCATAACTACGACATTTGCAAACAGCTCATCAGGGTTGAAGGAAATTCTTTCAACAGAGAGTATACCTCCTCATAAGCCTCTCTTCGTTGATGTCTTAAGTCTGGGCTCAAAGAACGGGAATGGTAGTAGCGATAATGAGGTTGATAATGATGATTTATCTTCTGGTGACCCCTTGGGCGGAATGTCAGTGAAAACCATCTTCAGCAAGACTTCTTCATTAACTGAGGATATTGCCGAAACCTCTGGTACTGAAGGGAATAGTCAAGGCATTCCAGACTGTGAATCAAAGGTAAACGGCCATCTTCCACCAAGGTAGGGTGACCCAAAAAGGAAACACTTTCACAATAATTTACTCCAACATTGTCTTGCCCGAGGTGCTGATACTACAGTTCAGATGCCCCTTCAAACTGCGAATGTCTTCACACCACCTTCAGAGTGCAGGCACCATACTTTCTACCTCCAGGACTCAAACCTGGCTAACCAGTAAAAGCTGACTAAGATGCCAGGAGCAAGGTGCTAGTAACCTCTTCTGCAAAAATTACTGAAAATAAGAAACAAAGGTATTTTTTTTTTTAAACATTTCAACTGTCTCCCACCAAGGCAGGGCAACCCCCAAAAAATGAAACACTTACACCATCATTCACACTATCACTGTCTTTGCAGAGGTGCGCAGATACGACAGTTTAGATGTCATTAAGCAGCAAATATTCCAAACCCCTCTTTTAAAGTACAAGCATTGTAATTCCCACTTCCAGGACTCAAGTCTGGGCAACCGGTTTCCCTGAATCCCTTCACAAAATATTACCCTGCTCACACTCCAACTGCTTGTCAAGTCCCAAAAATCATTCGTCTCCATTCCTATCTAACATGCTCATACATGCCTTCTGTATGTCTAAGCCTCTTATACACAAAACCTCTTTTACCCCTCCCTCCATCCTTTCCAAGGATGACCTCTACCCCTCCTCCCCTCTACTACATATTTATCCACCCTCCAAGTCATTTATGTTAATTCATTTCACATGCATTCCTTAATGTGAAGCCAATTTTATTAAGGAAGTTATGAATGAAAAGAAGCTGGATGTCCTGGCTCTAAGTGCATGAAAGCTGAAGGTGGGTAGGAGAGTTTCAGTGGGGGAAATAAATGGGATTAGGTCAGGGGTTGCTAGTAGAGTTAGAAAAACTTTTGTTTATCTTTTTAGGTCACCCTACCTTGGTGGGATATGGTGGTTTGTTGGGAAAAAAAAGCAAAACAGGAATGGCTTTTTATGAGAGAGAAAATTGTAGATCTCTTGCTTAGTTTTCACTTTTTCTGTTTAGGTTTAATTAACTAGATTAATAGGAATTATGCAATTAAAGAATAGCATTTAACAAAACCTGATTCATCATTGGTATAAAGTGATTCTCTTTACCCATCCTTCTTCTAAATTACGTAGTTAATTTTGCATCAGCCTTTATTATGGTATGGTAAGCAGAAGTATGTAGAATTTAAATTTTAATTTCTTCATATATTGTCCATTTGTAAGGTCACATATCACATTGATAATGTACTGTAGTGAAATACAAAAGTATGTACCATTGGTACTTCTTACACTTAATCAGTTTTTGTTGTAATTTTTTATCCAACGAACTGGCCTTAGCCCACTGAGGCAGGGTGACCTTAAACAAACGGAAGTTTTTCTTTCTAAATTTAGTAATTTATACAGGAGAAGAGGTTACTAGCCCCTTGTTCCCAGCATTTTAGTTGCCTCTTACGACATGCATGGCTTATGGAGGAACAATTCTTTTTCACTTTCCCATGGAGATAAGAGGAAATAAAGAACAAAAACTGTTAAACAAATAGAAAAAACCCAGATGGGTATGTATGTATATGTGTGTTCATGCATATGTAGTATGACCTAAGTGTAAGTAGAAGTGATTGTAATGACATAATTGCAAACAAACTATACCACGGGCGGGGACTGAACTTGTGGTGAGTGAGTCGTAAAACTCCAGGCCAGTGCGTAAGCCACTGGACCAGCTGGCTACAATAAAATTCATCCAACTACATATATTTATGCACCAAAGAGAGGTTAGCACAAGCCCCATTGTGACCACAAATGAAAGTTTTTACAGATGAAACACCTGCCAGTGTGGCTGTGACAAACTCTAGCTCTAGTTCCCTCAAAGCCGTCATCATAACTCACGAAATCATAATGACATGAAGCCAGCTCGCCCAGTGGCTTACAAGCTGGCCTGGAGTTTTACGACTCACTCACCATAAGTTCAATCCCGGCCTGGTTTTTTTTTTTTTTTTAAGTAGAAGTAGCAAGATATACCTGGTATCCCATGTGTTTGAAACAGAAAAAAGACACCAGCAGTCCTATCATAATGTAAAACAATTACAGCTTTCCATTTCACATTCACTTGGCAGGATGGTAGTACCTCCCTGGGTGGTTGCTATCTACCAACCTACTACCTAGGTTTTTATTGTAATTGTTTTGCCTAAATTGGAAAGATTATTACATTCTAAAGGCTTCACATTCATAATGCATTATTGACTAATGTATTGTATGTTGTTTTGAATTTCAGGTGCCTCCCAAGAGGATTAGGGATGTATCATTGGTCAAGATGAAAGCTTACTCTAACTTACCAATATTAAGTAAATCAAGTGAATTTCATGCTCAGATTAAACCAGTGAGTGAAACTCCAAGTGATGAAAGTGATAGAAACCTTCCAGAGAAAATTAATGAGGGTGTTTGCCGCCAAGCTCAAGGTAAATTGACAGAGGATATTGTCAGGCATTTTATTCCATCTATGTGTGTATTATTTGTAAAGTTCACTGCATCTTTCCTCACTGAATTTGGTCTCTCTCTTTTTTTTTTTTTTTTTTTTTTTTTTTTTTTTTTTTTTTTTTGAGGAAAATGTTAACCTCCTTATTACCTGTCTGTGAAGCTTGAAACAGAAATGATACTCTCACAGTCTGGTTGTCCAACAAAATCTGGAGGTTTTCTGATGTTTATATCCCAATTTTTTCATGTATGTATTTGTGTATAAAAAGAAAATTAAGGTATATCACACAGTGTGTTTTCCTGTCTTTGGCTATGTTCTTTGCAATTTATTCAACCTTTTCTTGATACCTAATAGTATGATACCATGACAATGTACATATTTCTTATGCATACTGATGTTCATTTAATTAGATTTTATGCTGAAATTCCACTATGCCATATATGCAACTACTTACAAGAACTAAGTACAAGATTATTCTCAGATTTCCCATTTGTTTCTGCAGGTCATCTGGCAAATACAAGCCAAAAATTACTGAGTGAAGTTGGAATGGTTTTTAAAGAAACATGGAGTCCTAACTTTACTAAGGCGCTTTCAACTAACTTGTCAGGGTCAACTATAACCATTTTAACTCCAAACAGAACATCATCTAAACCTCTCTTTTTTGATACTTTTAATATGGATTCCAAGGATGAGAATGGTAGCAGCAATACTGAGGGTGTTAATGAATTATCATCTGACAACCCCCTGGGTGGAATGTCCATGAAAACACTCATCAGGAAGACACCATTGACTAAGGATACTGCAGAATTCTCAGGTACTGAAGAGGATAGTAAATACAATGTGAAGGTATGTGCGATTTTCGTCTTAGGTAGCCTGGGAGTGCCTGTGATTGGAAAGAAAATTGTGGATCTCTTACTTAGATCTTATATGCTTCAACTCTCCTTTAATTAAATAAATTAATAGGAATGTTCTAAGCAAAGAACAGCATTCAACTCTTGATTCATTATTGGTTTATCTACAACACTTTCTCCTCGACCCCTTTCTCAAACAATTTACAGTATATCAATTATGCCTTTATTATTTTCAGTGTGGTTTTGATTGAAAGAAAATACTCTATTATCATTTAATCTATGTCTTGTAAATAGATATTTATTAGCAACTGAGCTGTAATTTCATGGACTGTCTAACAGTAAAGTAAACACAGACAAAGAATTAAGGAGAACATTGGGAAAGGAAGTTTAAGAGATAAGCAGTGTTTCCATGACAAATACATTTAAGGCTAACTCTTCTGGGTCAAGGATAACTTCTGATACAGAGTTATCTAAATCTCTCTGTAAATGCTTTAAGTCTGCTACAAGAATGATAGCATCAATGATGATGAATTATCTTCTCACATCATCTGAAGACACTTATCGACATGGCATTTTCATCAGTAAAATCTCAGAATTCTCAGGGAAGAGGAGGGTTAACCCTTACAGGGTTGACAGGCCCTCTCAGGGACTTGTTCTCAGGGTTGGCCAAATTTCAAAAAAAAAAAAATTATTATTTCTTATGAAAAGATAGAGAATCTTTCCCGATCATAATGTCACCAAAAGTATGAAATTTGATGGAAAACTTATGGAATTATGCTCTCGTGAAGTTAGCGGTCTCGATGATGTTTACGCATCGGCGATTTTGCCCACTTTGAGCCCTATTTTCGGCCACTTCCAGTAAACTTGTCGACAAAAATCATAACTATTTCGCTAGAACTCCATTTTTTCTATCGAATGAGTACAAGAAATCACCCATTTACCGATTTCAACTATCCAATACAGTGGTCAGAATTTAGTAATTTTGCCAATTTCACACAAATTTCAAAAGATGCCAATTTCCAAATAGGGTCCAGAATAAACAAGAAAGACATTCCTGGCACTAAAATAACATTTCCTCTGTTCATTCGTCACGTCCCCATGCCCCTCTTACATTCTTTTGCTTTCCACTTTGAATTTTTATTCTCACAAAAAAATAGAAGATTTACTGTTATGCAGACTACTGCATTGGTGTAGAAATGGTATAAATAATATCAGTGCACTTCTGAAAGAATATTAGACTCACCAGTTGACGTGTATTGGACGCATAGCATGATTTGTTTACTTTTGAACTTTGGTAAAAATCGAACATTTCTGCTACTTTGAGCTCAATTTCAAGGTACTTTTCTTTGTAAAACCAGTCAAAATCATCTCAATTTCTGTAATATGTCTTCCATTCTATAAAATGAGACCAGGAAAACTAGAATACAACAATAAATACCATACGAAAATACAGTGCAAAGTCGCTGTTTTAATCCAAAAACACGGTCAGTGTTTTTTTTCTCATTACGCACTGTGTGCTGCAGGATTTTTTTATACCACACACACTGACCACATAGACCCATTCTTTCATATATAGGCCTACCAGCTTTCTCTCACTAGATTTGAGGGCGCTAGAATTTAGGCGTACTAGTACGTCAAAAACCCTGGCTCGTAAGCCGTACTGGTACGGCCGAAACCCTGAAAGGGTTAAGACATTACAATTCTTGATGGAGTTGTAAGAGAAGTAAATGTGAGGGTCTTGGCAAAAGGCGTGGAGTTAAAAGATAAAGAATCACACATAAAGTGGGAGTTGTCACAGTTGCTCTTTGCTGATGACACTGTGCTCTTGGGAGATTCTGAAGAGAAGTTGCAGAGATTGGTGGATGAATTTGGTAGGGTGTGCAAAAGAAGAAAATTAAAAGTGAATACAGGGAAGAGTAAGGTTATGAGGATAAAAAGATTAGGTGATGAAAGATTGGATATCAGATTGGAGGGAGAGAGTATGGAGGAGATGAATGTATTCAGATATTTGGAAGTGGACGTGTCAGCGGATGGGTCTATGAAAGATGAGGTGAATCATAGAATTGATGAGGGGAAAAGGGTGAGTGGTGCACTTAGGAGTCTGTGGAGACAAAGAACTTTGTCCTTGGAGGCAAAGAGGGGAATGTATGAGAGTATAGTTTTACCAATGCTCTTATATGGGTGTGAAGCATGGGTGATGAATGTTGCAGCAAGGAGAAGGCTGGAGGCAGTGGAGATGTCATGTCTGAGGGCAATGTGTGGTGTGAATATAATGCAGAGAATTCGTAGATTGGAAGTTAGGAGGAGGTGCGGGATTACCAAAACTGTTGTCCAGAGGGCTGAGGAAGGGTTGTTGAGGTGGTTCGGACATGTAGAGAATGGAGCGAAACAGAATGACTTCAAGAGTGTATCAGTCTGTAGTGGAAGGAAGGCGGGGTAGGGGTCGGCCTAGGAAAGGTTGGAGGGAGGGGGTAAAGGAGGTTTTGTGTGCGAGGGGCTTGGACTTCCAGCAGGCATGCGTGAGCGTGTTTGATAGGAGTGAATGGAGACAAATGGTTTTTAATACTTGACGTGCTGTTGGAGTGTGAGCAAAGTAACATTTATGAAGGGGTTCAGGGAAACCGGCAGGCCGGACTTGAGTCCTGGAGATGGGAAGTACAGTGCCTGCACTCTGAAGGAGGGGTGTTAATGTTGCAGTTTAAAAACTGTAGTGTAAAGCACCCTTCTGGCAAGACAGTGATGGAGTGAATGATGGTGAAAGTTTTTCTTTTTCGGGCCACCCTGCCTTGGTGGGAATCGGCCAGTGTGATAATAATAAATAATAATTCTTGAAGTGAATGTTTTGCATTGCAAGAGGCTTGGATATTCAAGAAGCATGTGAGTGTGTGTTAAGAGAGGAGTGAGTGGAGGCAAGTGGTTTTTATAACTTGATGTACTGTTGGAGTGTGAGCAAGATAATATTTATGAAGGAATTCAGGGAAACCGGTTAGCAGCACTTTAGTAATGGAGGTGAGAGATAGTGGTAGCAATCTAGAGGAAGGGTGGGAATGTTACAATATGGAAGGACATCTGAGCTGTAATGCCAGCATGTCCCTAGCAAGACAGTGATAGAGTGAGTGATGATGAAAGTGTTTCTTCGTGTTTTAGATCACTCTGCCTCAGTGAGAGATGGCTGGTGTGTTAAAAAATAAAAATAGTATTTCTGTATTCATGGGTAAGCACAAAACCTTAAAGGGCAACACAGTGCTTAGGGAATGGAAGGCAAATATGAGGGGTGGGGATATTTTTTAAGGTTAACATCATATGGAATGCATGGAAAGCTGAGCTCCTTGCAATAAAGATTTATAATGCTTGACTTCTCTTGATGCAGCTCTTGTTAATATCAGTGTCTTAAGTAGATGAAATGCTACATCTTTGAGAAAACCGTAGCTCTCTACTAATGCTCTAGTTAATTAAACAATTTAAAAGGAATGAACTGAATCAGTGAACTTCATATATTAGAACCTAATTCATCATTGATTTATGGGGAAGTGTTTTTCCCATCTAACTTCTTCAACAAATTATCCTCCATCATTCATTTTATATTTTCAAAGTTTATATGTTAAGAAAATATTGTTTAATCAACGTACAGTAAGCAGAGACATATTAGGAGCAGAATTTTCGTTTCTTCACATATTGTCTAGTTAGGTTTCAAATCATGGTTGTTAGTACTACTGTTGTGAAGTGCAGAAGCTTATACCATTATAGCTTCTCTCACATAATGGATGGATGTTCTTGATCATTCATCTAAACTGGAAAGATTATTACATTCTAAGTGTTCACATTCATAATGGAAATTAGTCTACCACGATGACTTTTGCTTTTAATTTCAGATGCCACACCAAAAACGTAGGAAGGAAAAATTAGTTGTGAAAAAAACATTTTATAACTTACGAAGATTAAGGAAATCACGTGAATTTGGTGCTCAAATTAAACAAAAAAATAAACTCATAAGTGATACAAATAAAAAAAAATATGGAGTTGAAACAAGAAACCTTCCAGAGGAAACTGCTAAAGGTAAATATCACCAAGCTTATGTTAAGTTGACTTAGAATATTTTCAGTTGTTTTATTCCTGCTATGTGTCAGTTATTTATACACCTCACTATATGTTTACTTACTGACTGGTGCTTTTCAAGAAAAAACCCTGCAAATGATTCACACTCGCCTCTTTCTTTGCTAACCATGAGACAAAAATATTACTCTCAGTCAGGCTGTCACACAGAAAATCAGGGTATTTGATGATTTTGATCTTCCACTTTTCTTTGTATTATTTGACTACACAAAGTAAACTTTGTTACACAGCTCATCTTCATATCTCTTACTATTTTTTTTGCAGTCTGTTAAACCTTATCTGATAGCTAATACTGTACAGTAACCCTTAGACTTGACATATTAAAACAGGGAGGAGCTAGTGGCTGAAAATTGTGATTGTGGCAGATGAAGATGAAATTGTATTGCAGTCATCAAATAATGAACATCTTTGTAACTAACGAACTTTCTCTGTTGCATTCAAATCAGTTGTCCTAGCAGATCTTGTCCCATATTTCCAAGTTCCATTAAAAGAAAGGTTTACTGTCCTATAAAGGTGCACTTCTTGTACATGCTGATGTTCCATACATTAGATTTTTTTGTTTATACACTGTGTTTATCAAATGGTATACACTACTGACAGGTTGGTAGATAAGACACATAGGCAACATTTAGGCAACTTTATTCCGAAACGTTTCGCCTACACAGTAGGCTTCTTCAGTCGAGTACAGAAAATAGGCAGGAGCAGTAGAGATGTGAAGACGATGTAATCAGTCCATCACCCTTGAAGTCGCATATTTGAGGTTGTCAGCCCCTCAGCCTGGAGAAGTTCTGTTCCAAAGTCTGGAACTAACTGAAGGTCAAGTGAAAGTGTTGAGACTTAAATACTGTTGTCTATGTGTCTTATCTACCAACCTGTCGGTATTGTATACCATTTGATAATCACTCTGTCAGACACTGCAACACAATGGCATCTTGGTATAGAAGAGAAAACACCTTGGACAACTTTTTCAAGTGAGAATTGTTTGATCTGAGAGGGACATGACCTCCCAGTGGCTACATTCTCACTACTACTACGCTGCACCTCTCCTTCCGACAGTATTTAAGTCTCAACACTCGCTTGATCTTCAGTTAGTTCCAGACTCTGGAACAGAACTTCTCCAGGCTGAGGGACTGACAACCTCAAATATGCAACTTCAAGGGTGATGGACTGATTACATCGTCTTCACATCTCTACTGCTCCTGCCTACTTTCTGTACTCGACTGAAGAAGCCTACTGTGTAGGCGAAACGTTTCGGAATAAAGTTGCCTAAATGTTGCCTATGTGTCTTATCTACCATGTTTATACTCTACTGTAATATTCATGCAACTACATACTTAAAAGGAGGTAGTATAAGACTTAAGAGTATAATCCAGTTTTCCCTTTTGCTTCTGCAGGTCATATGGAGAACACTGGCAAGAAATTGTTGAGAAGAGTTGGAAAGGAAATTAATAAATCAGGTGATGCTTCCATAACTACGACATTTGCAAACAGCTCATCAGAGTTGAAGGAAATTGTTCCAGCAGAGAGTATACTTCCTCATAAGCCTCTCTTTGTTGATGTCCTAAGTCTGGGCTCAAAGAATGAGAATGGTAGCAGTGATAATGAGGTTGATGATGAGGATTTATCTTCTGATGATCCTTTGGGTGGAATGTCAGTGAAAACCATCTTCAGCAAGACTGATTCATTAACTGACGATATTGCTGAAACCTCTGGTACTGAAGAGGATAGTCAAGGCATTTCACACCTTGAAACAAAGGTATGTTTTTTTCTTTTTAACATGCTAGCCATCTCCTACTAAGGCAGCATGACCCGACCATCATTCACTCCACCATTGTTTTCCCAGAGGCATGCCAATACTACATTTCAGATGCCCCTCCAAACCGCAGACATCTCCACACTTCCTTCAGGGTGCAGGCACTGTAATTCCCACCTCCAGGACTCAAGCCTGGCTACCTGGGAAAAGCTGACTAAGATGCCAAGAGCAAGGCGCTAGTAACCCCTTGTCCTGTATAAACTACTGAATGCCGACAGCAAGGGGCTAGTAACCCCTTCCTGTATAAGCTACTAAATGTCAGAATGATAAAAACTTTACTTTTTCTTTTTTTTCTGGTCACCCTGCCTCAGTGGGAGATGGTCAGTGTGTTAAAAAAATTAGTGAAGAAAGGTTTCAAGCCTCACCTGTTTTGTGATTTGAAGGAGCATTGCTCTTCTAAGTTTCTTTCAATAATGTATTTGTTGTAATGTTTGAAATCTCTAGATACTGCACTTCCTTCAAGGGAGGTTCCTTCATGTTAGTGAAATGTTCTTGTTCCAAGGAATTGGATCTGCACCTCCTTTTCTTGGATTGAGCCTGAATACCTATCATTTCCCCAGGCACTGTATAACCCCAACAGGTTTAGTGCTAGCTAATAAATGTAATAGTAATAGAAATAATGATAATAATAATCTTCATGGGAAAGTGGAGAAGAATCTCTCCTCCATAAGCCATGCATGTTGTAAGAGGCGACTAAAATGCGAGGAGCAAGGGGGCTAGTAATTCTTTCTCCTGTATAAATTATTAAATGTAAAAAGAAAAAAACCATCAGAAAGCGTTTCTTCTTTTTTCATTTCATCCTGATTGACCAAGCAAGCACCAGAAGAGCACAGCCCAAAGCTGGACTTTGGCTATGCCCCGTCCCTCCAGCCTTTCCTAGGATGACCACTACCCCATCTTCCTTCCACTACAGATTTATATCCCCTCCAAATCATCCTCTTTTATCCTCTCCTCTCTAAATGTCTGAACCACCTCAACAATACCCCCTTCAACCTTCTGGATAATACTTTTAGTGACTCTGCACCTCCTCCTAATCTCTAAGCTTCAGAGTCTCTGCATAATATTCACACCACACATTGCCCTCAAGCACATCATCTCCACTGTCTCCATTATTATTATTATTATTATAATCAAGGGGGAAGCGCTAAACCCGGAGGATTATACAGCGCCTGGGGGGGGGGATGTGGAAGGCATTCAGGCTTAATTCGGGGAACTGGAGCACAGATCCAATTCCCTAAATCAAGAGCCCCTCACCAACATCAAGGAACCTTCCTTGAGGGGTCCACTGTCTCCAGCCTTCTCATTTCTGCATCATTCACAACAAATGTTTCACATCCATATAAGAGTTGGTACCATTACCTTTTTTGCTTCTATGGATAACATTCTTTGTTGTTACAGATTCTTTAATACACCACTCACCTTTTTCCCTTCATCAGTTCTCTGGTTCACCTCGTCTTTCATAGACCCATCTGCTTATAAGTCCACTCTCGAGTATCTGAGCACATTCACTTCCTCCATACCCTTTGGTAATGTACTGTTGTGAAATACAGAAGTACATCCCATTGTGGTACCTCATATTTAATGGATTTTTATTCTAATTGTTTTATCTTAAATGGAAAGGTTATTACATTCTAAAGTCTTCAGTATAGACTAATGCAATGTATGTTATTTTGAATTTCAGATGCCCCTCAGGAGGATTAGGGATTTGTCATTGGTCAAGATGAAAGCTTATCCTAACTTACCAATATTAAGTAAATCAAGTGAATTCAGTGCTCAGATTAAACCATTGAGTGAACTTACAAGTGATGCAAGTGAAAGAAACCTTCCAGAGAAAATTAATGATGGTGTCTGCCACCAAGCTCAGGGTAAGTTGACAGAAAATATTGTCAGGCAGACACTGAGCTCATGGTAAGTTGACAAAGAATATTGTAACACATTTCATTCTGGTTATATGTATTGTTTGTAAAGTTCACTACATCTTCCCTCGCTTATTTTTTTTAATGACCAGCAAACTATTAGCCTTTCTCATTCCTTGTCTGCAAAACTTGTGACAAGAATGCTACTTTCACAGTCTGATTGTCTAACAGAATCTGGAGATTTTCTGATTTTTATCTCCCAGTATTTCCTTGTATGTATTTGTGTACAAATTCATATATTAAGAGTTGACACACACTGTGTTTTCCTGTCTCTGGCTATGTTCTTTACATTGTATTCATCCTTATCTTGATGCAGTACTATGACACTGTATTTCTTATGCATGCTGACGTTCATTTGATTAGATTTTATATTGAAATTCCACTGTCATATATGCAACTACTTACAAGAAGGTAGTACAAAATCATTCTCAGATTTTCCATTTGTTTCTGCAGATCGTCTGGCAGATACAAGCCAAGAACTACTGAGTGGAGTTGGAATGGAATTTAAAAAAACATGGAGTCCTAACTTTACTAAGACATATACAACTAACTTGTCAGGGTCAACTATAACTGTTCTAACACCAAGGGAAACATCATACAAACCTCTTTTTTTTGATACTTTAAATATGGATTCGAAGGATGAGAATGGTAGCAGCAATAATGTGGGTGATAATGATGAATTATCATCTAACAGTCCCTTGGGTGGAATGTCAGTGAAAACACTCATGAACAAGACACCACTGACTAAGGATTCTGCAAAATTCTCAGGCACTGAAGAAGATAGTGAAGATGATGTCAAGGTATGTGCCTTGTTAAAAATTTATTTTATGTTAAGGAGTGCATAGGGCATTGATGAACATTTTTTTTTTTTTCAACAAGTCGGCCGTCTCCCACCAAGGCAGGGTGACCCAAAAAGAAAGAAAATCCCCAAAAAGAAAATACTTTCATAATCATTCAACACTTTCACCTCACTCACACATAATCACTGTTTTTGCAGAGGTGCTCAGAACACAACAGTTTAGAAGCATATACGTATAAAGATACACAACATATCCCTCCAAACTGCTAATATCCCAAAACCCCTCCTTTAGAGTGCAGGCATTGTACTTCCCATTTCCAGGACTCAAGTCCGGCTATATAAAAATAACCAGTTTCCCTGAATCCCTTCACTAAATATTACCCTGCTCACACTCCAACAGATCGTCAGGTCCCAAATACCATTCTTCTCCATTCACTCCTATCGAACACGCTCATGCACGCCTGCTGGAAGTCCAAGCCCCTCACCCACAAAGCCTCCCTTACCCCTTCCTTCCAACCTTTTCGAGGACGACCCCTACCCCGCCTTCCTTCTCCTACAGATTTAAATGCTCTCCATGTCATTCTACTTTGATCCATTCTCTCTAAATGACCAAACCACCTCAACAACCCCTCTTCAGCCCTCTGACTAATACTTTTATTAACTCCACGCCTCTCCTAATTTCCACACTCCGAATTTTCTGCATAATATTTACACCACACCTTGCCCTTAGACAGGACATCTCCACTGCCTCCAACCGCCTCCTCGCTGCTGCATTTACAACCCAAGCTTCACACCCATATAAGAGTGTTGGTACTACTATACTTTCATACATTCCCTTCTTTGCATCCAAAGATAACGTTTTTTGACTCCACATATACCTCAATGCACCACTCGCCACTTTTCCTTCATCAATTCTGTGATTAACCTCATCCTTCATAAATCCATCCGCGGACACGTCAACTCCCAAGTATCTGAAAACATTCACTTCTTCCATACTCCTCCCCAATTTAATATCCAATTTTTCTTTATCTAAATCATTTGATACCCTCATCACCTTACTCTTTTCTATGCTCACTTTCAACTTTCTACCTTTACACACACTCTCAAACTCATCCACTAACCTTTGCAATTTTTCTTTAGAATCTCCCATAAGCACAGTATCATCAGCAAAAAGTAACTGTGTCAATTCCCATTTTGTATTTGATTTCCCATAATTTAATCCCACCCCTCTCCCGAACACCCTAGCATTTACTTCTTTTACGACCCCATCTATAAATATATTAAACAACCATGGTGACATTACACATCCCTGTCTAAGACCTACTTTTACCGGGAAGTAGTCTCCCTCTCTTCTACACACCCTAACCTGAGCCTCACTATCCTCATAAAAACTCTTTACAGCATTTAGTAACTTACCACCTATTCCATATACTTGCAACATCTGCCACATTGCTCTCCTATGCACTCTATCATATTTTTTTTTTTTTTTTTTTTCAACAAGTCGGTCGTCTCCCACAAAGGCAGGGTGACCCAAAAAAAGAAAGAAAATCCCCAAAAAGAAAATACTTTCATCATCATTCAACACTTTCACCACACTCACACATTATCACTGCTTTTGCAGAGGTGCCCAGAATACAACAGTTTAGAAGCATATATGTATAAAGATACACAACATATCCCTCCAAACTGCCAATATCCCAAACCACTCCTTTAAAGTGCAGGCATTGTACTTCCCATTTCCAGGACTCAAGTCCGACTATATGAAAATAACCGGTGTCCCTGAATTTTTTTTTTTTTTTTTTTTTCAACAAGTCGGCCATCTCCCACCGAGGCAGGGTGACCCAAAAAAGAAAGAAAATCCCCAAAAAGAAAATACTTTCATCATCATTCAACACTTTCACCACACTCGCACATTATCACTGTTTTTGCAGAGGTGCTCAGAATACAACAGTCTAGAAGCATAAACATATAAAGATACACAACATATCCCTCCAAACTGCCAATATCCCAAACCCCTCCTTTAAAGTGCAGGCATTGTACTTCCCATTTCCAGGACTCAAGTCCGACTATATGAAAATAACCGGTTTCCCTGAATCCCTTCACTAAATATTACCCTGCTCACACTCCAACAGATCGTCAGGTCCCAAGTACCATTCGTCTCCATTCACTCCTATCTAACACGCTCACGCACGCTTGCTGGAAGTCCAAGCCCCTTACCCACAAAACCTCCTTTACCCCCTCTCTCCAACCCTTTCGAGGACGACCCCTACCCCGCCTTCCTTCCCCTATAGATTTATATGCTTTCCATGTCATTCTACTGTGATCCATTCTCTCTAAATGACCAAACCACCTCAACAACCCCTCTTCTGCCCTTTGACTAATACTTTTATTAACTCCACACCTTCTCCTAATTTCCACACTCCGAATTTTCTGCATAATATTTACACCACACATTGCCCTTAAACAGGACATCTCCGCTGCCTCCAACCGTCTCCTCGCTGCTGCATTTACCACCCAAGCTTCACACCCATATAAGAGTGTTGGTACTACTATACTTTCATACATTCCCTTCTTTGCCTCCATAGATAACGTTTTTTGACTCCACATATACCTCAACGCACCACTCACCTTTTTTCCCTCATCAATTCTATGATTAACCTCATCCTTCATAAATCCATCCGCCGACACGTCAACTCCCAAGTATCTGAAAACATTCACTTCTTCCATACTCCTCCTCCCCAATTTGATATCCAATTTTTCTTTATCTAAATCATTTGACACCCTCATCACCTTACTCTTTTCTATGTTCACTTTCAACTTTCTACCTTTACACACATTCCCAAACTCATCCACTAACCTTTGCAATTTTTCTTTAGAATCTCCCATAAGCACAGTATCATCAGCAAAAAGTAACTGTGTCAATTCCCATTTTGAATTTGATTCCCCATAATTTAATCCCACCCCTCTCCCAAACACCCTAGCATTTACTTCCTTTACAACCCCATCTATAAATATATTAAACAACCATGGTGACATTACACATCCCTGTCTAAGACCTACTTTTACCGGGAAGTAGTCTCCCTCTCTTCTACACACCCTAACCTGAGCCTCACTATCCTCATAAAAACTCTTTACAGCATTTAATAACTTACCACCTATTCCATATACTTGCAACATCTGCCACATTGCTCCTCTATCCACTCTATCATATGCCTTTTCTAAATCCATAAATGCAATAAAAACTTCCCTATCTTTATCTAAATACTGTTCACATATATGCTTCAATGTAAACACCTGATCTACACATCCCCTACCCACTCTAAAACCTCCTTGCTCATCCGCAATCCTACATTCTGTCTTACCTCTAATTCTTTCAATTATAACCCTACCGTACACTTTTCCTGGTATACTCAGTAAGCTTATTCCTCTATAATTTTTACAGTCTCTTTTGTCCCCTTTCCCTTTATATAAAGGGACTATACATGCTCTCTGCCAATCCCTAGGTACCTTCCCCTCTTTCATACATTTATTAAACAAAAGTACCAACCACTCCAACACTATATCCCCCCCTGCTTTTAACATTTCTGTCATGATCCCATCAGTTCCAGCTGCTTTACCCCCTTTCATTTTACGTAATGCCTCACGTACCTCCCCCACACTTACATTCTGCTCTTCTTCACTCCTAAAAGATGGTATACCTCCCTGACCAGTGCATGAAATTACTGCCTCTGTTTCTTCCTTAACATTTAAAAGTTCCTCAAAATATTCTCGCCATCTACCCAATACCTCCATCTCCCCATCTACTAACTCCCCTACTCTGTTTTTAACTGACAAATCCATATTTTCCCTAGGCTTTCTTAACTTGTTTAACTCACTCCAAAATTTTTTCTTATTTTCATTAAAATTTCTTGACAGTGCCTCTCCCACTCTATCATCTGCTCTCCTTTTGCACTCTCTCACCACTCTCTTTACCTTTCTTTTACTCTCCATATACTCTGCTCTTCTTATAACACTTCTGCTTTGTAAAAACCTCTCATAAGCTACCTTTTTCTCTTTTATCACACCCTTTACTTCATCATTCCACCAATCACTCCTCTTTCCTCCTGCCCCCACCCTCCTATAACCACAAACTTCTGCCCCACATTCTAATACTGCATTTTTAAAACTATTCCAACCCTCTTCAACCCCCCCACTACTCATCTTTGCACTAGCCCACCTTTCTGCCAATAGTCGCTTATATCTCACCCGAACTTCCTCCTCCCTTAGTTTATACACTTTCACTTCCCTCTTACTTGTTGTTGCCACCTTCCTCTTTTCCCATCTACCTCTTACTCTAACTGTAGCTACAACTAAATAATGATCCGATATATCAGTTGCCCCTCTATAAACATGTACATCCTGGAGCCTACCCATCAACCTTTTATCCACCAATACATAATCTAATAAACTACTTTCATTACGTGCTACATCATACCTTGTATATTTATTTATCCTCTTTTTCATAAAATATGTATTACTTATTACCAAATTTCTTTCTACACATAGCTCAATTAAAGGCTCCCCATTTACATTTACCCCTGGCACCCCAAATTTACCTACTACTCCCTCCATAACATTTTTACCCACTTTAGCATTAAAATCCCCAACCACCATTACTCTCACACTTGATTCAAAACTCCCCACGCATTCACTCAACATTTCCCAAAATCTCTCTCTCTCCTCTACACTTCTCTCTTCTCCAGGTGCATACACGCTTATTATAACCCACTTTTCACATCCAATCTTTATTTTACTCCACATAATCCTTGAATTAATACATTTATAGTCCCTCTTTTCCTGCCATAGCTTATCCTTCAACATTATTGCTACTCCTTCTTTAGCTCTAATTTTTTATTATTATTATTATTTTTTTATTATCACACCGGCCGATTCCCACCAAGGCAGGGTGGCCCGAAAAAGAAAAACTTTCACCATCATTCACTCCATCACTGTCTTGCCAGAAGGGTGCTTTACACTACAGTTTTTAAACTGCAACATTAACACCCCTCCTTCAGAGTGCAGGCACTGTACTTCCCATCTCCAGGACTCAAGTCCGGCCTGCCGGTTTCCCTGAATCCCTTCATAAATGTTACTTTGCTCACACTCCAACAGCACGTCAAGTATTAAAAACCATTTGTCTCCATTCACTCCTATCAAACACGCTCACGCATGCCTGCTGGAAGTCCAAGCCCCTCGCACACAAAACCTCCTTTACCCCCTCCCTCCAACCCTTCCTAGGCCGACCCCTACCCCGCCTTCCTTCCACTACAGACTGATACACTCTTGAAGTCATTCTGTTTCGCTCCATTCTCTCTACATGTCCGAACCACCTCAACAACCCTTCCTCAGCCCTCTGGACAACAGTTTTGGTAATCCCGCACCTCCTCCTAACTTCCAAACTACGAATTCTCTGCATTATATTCACACCACACATTGCCCTCAGACATGACATCTCCACTGCCTCCAGCCTTCTCCTCGCTGCAACATTCATCACCCACGCTTCACACCCATATAAGAGCGTTGGTAAAACTATACTCTCATACATTCCCCTCTTTGCCTCCAAGGACAAAGTTCTTTGTCTCCACAGACTCCTAAGTGCACCACTCACTCTTTTTCCCTCATCAATTCTATGATTCACCTCATCTTTCATAGACCCATCCGCTGACACGTCCACTCCCAAATATCTGAATACGTTCACCTCCTCCATACTCTCTCCCTCCAATCTGATATTCAATCTTTCATCACCTAATCTTTTTGTTATCCTCATAACCTTACTCTTTCCTGTATTCACCTTTAATTTTCTTCTTTTGCACACCCTACCAAATTCATCCACCAATCTCTGCAACTTCTCTTCAGAATCTCCCAAGAGCACAGTGTCATCGGCAAAGAGCAGCTGTGACAACTCCCACTTTGTGTGTGATTCTTTATCTTTTAACTCCACGCCTCTTGCCAAGACCCTCGCATTTACTTCTCTTACAACCCCATCTATAAATATATTAAACAACCACGGTGACATCACACATCCTTGTCTAAGGCCTACTTTTACTGGGAAAAAATTTCCCTCTTTCCTACATACTCTAACTTGAGCCTCACCATCCTCGTAAAAACTCTTCACTGCTTTCAGTAACCTACCTCCTACACCATACACTTGCAACATCTGCCACATTGCCCCCCTATCCACCCTGTCATACGCCTTTTCCAAATCCATAAATGCCACAAAGACCTCTTTAGCCTTATCTAAATACTGTTCACTTATATGTTTCACTGTAAACACCTGGTCCACACACCCCCTACCTTTCCTAAAGCCTCCTTGTTCATCTGCTATCCTATTCTCCATCTTACTCTTAATTCTTTCAATTATAACTCTACCATACACTTTACCAGGTACACTCAACAGACTTATTTTATTTTATTATCACACCGGCCGATTCCCACCAAGGCAGGGTGGCCCGAAAAAGAAAAACTTTCACCATCATTCACTCCATCACTGTCTTGCCAGAAGGGTGCTTTACACTACAGTTTTTAAACTGCAACATTAACACCCCTCCTTCAGAGTGCAGGCACTGTACTTCCCATCTCCAGGACTCAAGTCCGGCCTGCCGGTTTCCCTGAATCCCTTCATAAATGTTACTTTGCTCACACTCCAACAGCACGTCAAGTATTAAAAAACCATTTGTCTCCATTCACTCCTATCAAACACGCTCACGCATGCCTGCTGGAAGTCCAAGCCCCTCGCACACAAAACCTCCTTTACCCCCTCCCTCCAACCCTTCCTAGGCCGACCCCTACCCCGCCTTCCTTCCACTACAGACTGATACACTCTTGAAGTCATTCTGTTTCGCTCCATTCTCTCTACATGTCCGAACCACCTCAACAACCCTTCCTCAGCCCTCTGGACAACAGTTTTGGTAATCCCGCACCTCCTCCTAACTTCCAAACTACGAATTCTCTGCATTATATTCACACCACACATTGCCCTCAGACATGACATCTCCACTGCCTCCAGCCTTCTCCTCGCTGCAACATTCATCACCCACGCTTCACACCCATATAAGAGCGTTGGTAAAACTATACTCTCATACATTCCCCTCTTTGCCTCCAAGGACAAAGTTCTTTGTTTCCACAGACTCCTAAGTGCACCACTCACTCTTTTTCCCTCATCAATTCTATGATTCACCTCATCTTTCATAGACCCATCCGCTGACACGTCCACTCCCAAATATCTGAATACGTTCACCTCCTCCATACTCTCTCCCTCCAATCTGATATTCAATCTTTCATCACCTAATCTTTTTGTTATCCTCATAACCTTACTCTTTCCTGTATTCACCTTTAATTTTCTTCTTTTGCACACCCTACCAAATTCATCCACCAATTTCTGCAACTTCTCTTCAGAATCTCCCAAGAGCACAGTGTCATCAGCAAAGAGCAGCTGTGACAACTCCCACTTTGTGTGTGATTCTTTATCTTTTAACTCCACGCCTCTTGCCAAAACCCTCGCATTTACTTCTCTTACAACCCCATCTATAAATATATTAAACAACCACGGTGACATCACACATCCTTGTCTAAGGCCTACTTTTACTGGGAAAAAATTTCCCTCTTTCCTACATACTCTAACTTGAGCCTCACTATCCTCGTAAAAACTCTTCACTGCTTTCAGTAACCTACCTCCTACACCATACACTTGCAACATCTGCCACATTGCCCCCCTATCCACCCTGTCATACGCCTTTTCCAAATCCATAAATGCCACAAAGACCTCTTTAGCCTTATCTAAATACTGTTCACTTATATGTTTCACTGTAAACACCTGGTCCACACACCCCCTACCTTTCCTAAAGCCTCCTTGTTCATCTGCTATCCTATTCTCCGTCTTACTCTTAATTCTTTCAATTATAACTCTACCATACACTTTACCAGGTACACTCAACAGACTTATCCCCCTATAATTTTTGCACTCTCTTTTATCCCCTTTGCCTTTATACAAAGGAACTATGCATGCTCTCTGCCAATCCCTAGGTACCTTACCCTCTTCCATACATTTATTAAATAATTGCACCAACCACTCCAAAACTATATCCCCACCTGCTTTTAACATTTCTATCTTTATCCCATCAATCCCGGCTGCCTTACCCCCTTTCATTTTACCTACTGCCTCACGAACTTCCCCCACACTCACAACTGGCTCTTCCTCACTCCTACAAGATGTTATTCCTCCTTGCCCTATACACGAAATCACAGCTTCCCTATCTTCATCAACATTTAACAATTCCTCAAAATATTCCTTCCATCTTCCCAATACCTCTACCTCTCCATTTAATAACTCTCCTCTCCTATTTTTAACTGACAAATCCATTTGTTCTCTAGGCTTTCTTAACTTGTTAATCTCACTCCAAAACTTTTTCTTATTTTCAACAAAATTTGTTGATAACATCTCACCCACTCTCTCATTTGCTCTCTTTTTACATTGCTTCACCACTCTCTTAACTTCTCTCTTTTTCTCCATATACTCTTCCCTCCTTGCATCACTTCTACTTTGTAAAAACTTCTCATATGCTAACTTTTTCTCCCTTACTACTCTCTTTACATCATCATTCCACCAATCGCTCCTCTTCCCTCCTGCACCCACTTTCCTGTAACCACAAACTTCTGCTGAACACTCTAACACTACATTTTTAAACCTACCCCATACCTCTTCGACCCCATTGCCTATGCTCTCATTAGCCCATCTATCCTCCAATAGCTGTTTATATCTTACCCTAACTGCCTCCTCTTTTAGTTTATAAACCTTCACCTCTCTCTTCCCTGATGCTTCTATTCTCCTTGTATCCCATCTACCTTTTACTCTCAGTATAGCTACAACTAGAAAGTGATCTGATATATCTGTGGCCCCTCTATAAACATGTACATCCTGAAGTCTACTCAACAGTCTTTTATCTACCAATACATAATCCAACAAACTACTGTCATTTCGCCCTACATCATATCGTGTATACTTATTTATCCTCTTTTTCTTAAAATATGTATTACCTATAACTAAACCCCTTTCTATACAAAGTTCAATCAAAGGGCTCCCATTATCATTTACACCTGGCACCCCAAACTTACCTACCACACCCTCTCTAAAAGTTTCTCCTACTTTAGCATTCAAGTCCCCTACCACAATTACTCTCTCACTTGGTTCAAAGGCTCCTATACATTCACTTAACATCTCCCAAAATCTCTCTCTCTCCTCTGCATTCCTCTCTTCTCCAGGTGCATACACGCTTATTATGACCCACTTCTCGCATCCAACCTTTACTTTAATCCACATAATTCTTGAATTTACACATTCATATTCTCTTTTCTCCTTCCATAACTGATCATTTAACATTACTGCTACCCCTTCCTTTGCTCTAACTCTCTCAGATACTCCAGATTTAATCCCATTTATTTCCCCCCACTGAAACTCTCCTACCCCCTTCAGCTTTGTTTCGCTTAGGGCCAGGACATCCAACTTCTTTTCATTCATAACATCAGCAATCATCTGTTTCTTGTCATCCGCACTACATCCACGCACATTTAAGCAACCCAGTTTTATAAAGTTTTTCTTCTTCTCTTTTTTAGTAATTGTATACAGGAGAAGGGGTTACTAGCCCATTGCTCCCGGCATTTTAGTCGCCTCATACGACACGCATGGCTTACGGAGGAAAGATTCTTTTCCACTTCCCCATGGACAATAGAAGAAATAAAAAAGAACAAGAGCTATTTAGAAAAAGGAGAAAAACCTAGATGTATGTATATATATATATGCATGTGCGTGTCTGTGAAGTGTGACCAAAGTGTAAGTAGGAGTAGCAAGATATCCCTGTTATCTTAGCGTGTTTATGAGACAGAAAAAGAAACCAGCAATCCTACCATCATGCAAAACAGTTACAGGTTTTTGTTTCACAGTCATCTGGCAGGACGGTAGTACTTCCCTGGGTGGTTGCTGTCTACCAACCTACTACCTTAAGCTCTAACTCTATTTGAAACCCCTGACCTAATCCCATTTATTCCTCTCCACTGAAACTCTCCCACCCCCTTCAGCTTTGTTTCACTTAAAGCCAGGACATCCAGCTTCTTCTCATTCATAACATCCACAATCATCTCTTTCTTATCATCTGCACAACATCCACGCACATTCAGACTTCCCACTTTGACAATTTTCTTCTTCTTATTCTTTTTAGTAATTTTTTTTTTTTTTTTTTTTTATTATCACACCGGCCGATTCCCACCAAGGCAGGGTGGCCCGAAAAAGAAAAACTTTCACCATCATTCACTCCATCACTGTCTTGCCAGAAGGGTGCTTTACACTACTAGCCCATTGTTCCCGGCATTTTAGTTGACTTTTACAACACGCATGGCTTACGGAGGAAAGATTCTTATTCCACTTCCCCATGGATATAAAAGGAAAATTAATAAGACCAAGAACTATTAAGATAAAATCAAAGAAAACTCAGATGAGTGTGTATAAATAAATGTGTACATGTATGTGTAGTGTGACCTAAGTGTAAGTAGAATCCCTTCACTAAATATTACCCTGCTCACACTCCAACAGATCGCCAGGTCCCAAGTATCATTCGTCTCCATTCACTCCTATCTAACACGCTCATGCACGCTTGCTGGAAGTCCAAGCCCCTCGCCCACAAAACCTCCTTTACCCCCTCTTTCCAACCCTTTCGAGGACGACCCCTACCCCTCTTTCCTTCCCCTATAGATTTATATGCTTTCCATGTCATTCTACTTTGATCCATTCTCTCTAAATGACCAAACCACCTCAACAACCCCTCTTCTGCCCTCTGACTAATGCTTTTATTAACTCCACACCTTCTCCTAATTTCCACACTCCGAATTTTCTGCATAATATTTACACCACACATTGCCCTTAGACAGGACATCTCCACTGCCTCCAACCGTCTCCTCGCTGCTGCATTTACCACCCAAGCTTCACATCCATATAAGAGTGTTGGTACTACTATACTTTCATACATTCATATGCCTTTTCTAAATCCATAAATGCAATAAAAACTTCCCTACCTTTATCTATTAACCCTTTGAGGGTCGACAGGCCCTCTCCGAAACTCGTTCTCAGGGTTGGCCAAATTTAAAAAAAAAAAAAAATAGTTTTCTCTTATGAAAAGATAGAGAAGCTTTTCCCGATCATAAAGACACCAAAAGTTTGAAATTTGATGGAAAACTTAC
>NW_027196801.1:0-77835 GCF_038502225.1 Cherax quadricarinatus
CAATTAGTCTCTCACTTGGTTCAAAAGCTCCTATACATTCACTTTAACATCTCCCAAAATCTCTCTCTCTCCTCTGCATTCCTCTCTTCTCCAGGTGCATACACGCTTATTATGACCCACTTCTCGCATCCAACCTTTACTTTAATCCACATAATTCTTGAATTTACACATTCATATTCTCTTTTCTCCTTCCATAACTGATCATTCAACATTACTGCTACTCCTTCCTTTGCTCTAACTCTCTCAGATACTCCAGATTTAATCCCATTTATTTCCCCCCACTGAAACTTCCCTACCCCCTTCAGCTTTGTTTCGCTTAGGGCCAGGACATCCAACTTCTTGTCATTCATAAAATCAGCAATCATCTGTTTCTTGTCATCCGCACTGCATCCACGCACATTTAAGCATCCCAGTTTTATGAAGTTTTTCTTCTTCTCTTTTTTAGTAAATGTCTACAGGAGAAGGGGTTACTAGCCCATTGCTCCCGGCATTTTAGTCGCCTCATACGACACGCATGGCTTACGGAGGAAAGATTCTTTTCCACTTCCCCATGGACAATAGAAGAAATAAAGAGGAACAAGAGCTATTTAGAAAAAGGAGAAAAACCTAGATGTATGTATATATATATGCATGTACGTGTCTGTGAAGTGTGACCAAAGTGTAAGTAGGAGTAGCAAGATATCCCTGTTATCTAGCGTGTTTATGAGACAGGAAAAGAAACCAGCAATCCTACCATCATGTAAAACAGTTACAGGTTTCTGTTTCACAGTCATCTGGCAGGACGGTAGTACTTCCCTGGGTGGTTGCTGTCTACCAACCTACTACCTACTACATATGGGAATCTTTAAGAACATAAGAACATAAGAAAGGAGGTACACTGCAGCAGGCCTGTTGGCTCATACTAGGCAGGTCCTTCACAGATCCATCCCACTAATAGAATATTTTCCCTCATAAGAACATAAGATCATAAGAAATAAGGAACACTGCAACAGGTCTGCTGGTCTATGCGAGGCAGCTCCAATTCTCCCCACCGGCTTAAGCCAATGCTCTGACCTAGTGAGGTCAGACACGTCACTTAAGGGAGGAGCACAGCATCCGACCTAGTGTCGAAGCCAAGGACCTGCCACCTGCCTTGTAAATAGGTATTACATTTGCCTTTTTCTACTTATCAGGTACTATACCAGTTTGTAGTGATATGTTAAAAAGATTAGCCAAAGGTATAAGAACATAAGAACATAAGAACGAAGGAACACTGCAGAAGGCCTACTGGCCCATGCGAGGCAGGTCCAAGTCTCCTACCGGCTTAAGCCAATGCACCCAACCTAGTCAGGTCAGGTCACATTGACTTAAGGGAGGAACACGGCAACCGACCTGGTAGCACAAGCTATCAGGTCCAACTCACACCCACCCACATCCACTCATGTATTTATCCAACCTATTTTTAAAGCTACACAACGTTCTGGCCTCTATAACTGTACTTGGGAGTTTGTTCCACTCATCCACAACTCTATTACCAAACAAGTACTTTCCTATATCCTTCCTGAATCTGAATTTTTCCAACTTAAAACCATTGCTGCGAGTCCTGTCTAGGTTAGATATTTTCAGCACACTATTTACATCCCCTTTATTTATTCCTGTCTTCCATTTATACACCTCAATCATATCCCCCCTAATTCTACGTCTTTCTAGAGAGTGCAGATTCAGGGCCCTTAATCTATCCTCATAGGGAAGGTTTCTGATACATGGGATCAACTTTGTCATCCTCCTTTGTACATTTTCCAGAGAATTTATATCCATTCTGTAATACGGTGACCAAAACTGTGCAGCATAATCTAAATGAGGCCTAACCAAGGATGTATAGAGTTGAAGAACAACCTGAGGACTCCTATTATTTATGCTTCTTGATATGAAGCCAAGGATTCTATTAGCTTTATTGCGAACACTTATGCACTGTTGTCTTGGTTTCAGATTACTGCTAACCAGAACTCCTAAATCTTTTTCGCAATCCGTAATATTAAGATCTACATTATTTAGATTATATGTGGCATGGTTATTGTCCTGTCCAACATTTAGAACTTTGCATTTGTCTATATTAAACTGCATCTGCCACTTCTCCGACCACTGCATCAGTCTATTCAAATCTTCCTGGAGTGCTCGAATGTCCTCGTCAGAATGAATTCGACGGCCTATTTTGGTGTCATCGGCAAACTTGCCGATGTCGCTCTTTATGCCCTCATCTATGTCGTTTATGTAGATTGTGAACAGCAGGGGGCCCAACACTGACCCCTGTGGAACACCGCTCGTGACGCTTCCCCGCTCTGATTTCTCCCCATTTATGCAAATTCTCTGCTGCCTATTTGTCAACCATGCCTCTATCCAGGAAAAAATTTCTCCTCCTATTCCATGTGCTTTAATTTTCCTCAACAGCCTCTGATGTGGGACCCTGTCAAAAGCCTTACTGAAGTCCATATACACAATATCATATTCATTACCATGATCTACCTCTTCAAATACCTTAGTGAAAAAAGTTAATAAATTCGTAAGGCAGGAACGCCCCTTTGTAAAACCATGCTGAGATTCGTTGATTAATTTATGCTTTTCAAGGTGGCTACGAACTGCCTCGGCAATTATAGATTCCATAAATTTTCCCACTATGGAGGTTAGGCTTATTGGTCTATAGTTCGAAGCTAAGGACCTGTCACCTGTTTTGAAAATAGGTATCACATTTGCCATTTTCCACTTATCTGGCACCATGCCAGTTTGTAGTGATATGTTGAAAAGATTAGCCAAAGGTGTGCTAAGCTCCTCTTTACATTCCTTTAGAACCCTTGCATACAGTTCATCAGGGCCTGGGGATTTGTTAGGTTTTAATTTATCTATTTGCCTAAGGACCATGTCACTTGTGACCCTAATCGTACACAGTTTATTATCGTCCTGTTCTACATAATTTATCATTACTGGAATATCGCTGGTATCCTCCTGTGTAAAAACTGAGAGGAAGTATGTGTTAAAAATTCTACACATTTCCTTATCACTGTCAGTGAGCTGACCCGAGGAACTTTTGAGTGGGCCTATCTTGTCCCTGATCTTACTTCTGTATACCTGAAAGAATCCTTTTGGGTTAGTCTTCGATTGTCTTGCAACTTTAACCTCATAATCTCTTTTTGCTTTTCTAATTCCCTTTTTTATTTCTCTCTTTAACTGAAAATATATCGATTTCTTAATTGCCCCTCTCCTCTTTTGATTTGCCTATATATGCCTCTCTTTTGACCAATCAGATATTTTAATCTATTGTTCATCCATTTAGGATCATTTTTGTTTGATCTGATTTCCCTATTTGGAACATAATTTGACTGAGCAGCTAGAACTATGCCCTGGAAAGCATCATATCGGCAACCATCACCACCTACCTGAACCTTAGTCAGGCCATTCCAGTTCAGCCCACCTAAGTAATTTTTCAGTCCTATGAAATCAGCCAAGCGAAAGTCAGGGACGGAGACTTGATTGCCATTATTAGGGGAATTCCATGATATATTAAAACTGAGTGATTTGTGATCACTTTCCCCAAGCTCATCATTAACCTCAAGATTATTAATTAGTGTTTCCCTACTGGCAAGAACCAAGTCAAGGAGGTTATTTCCCCTAGTTGGCTCTGTCACAAACTGTTTTAAAAAACAATCCTGGATCGTATCAAGAAAGTCACCTGACTCTAAATTTCCTGTCAAATTGCTCCAGTCAATCTGTCTATAGTTGAAATCTCCCATTAGCACAACATTTTCGTATGTAGATTCCTTACGAATTTCGTCCCATAGAAGTTTACTGCACTCCCTATCAAGATTTGGGGCCCTGTAAATCACACCCAAAATTAGATTTTCTCGGCCCTCGAGAAGCTGTAACCAAACAGATTCAGTGGCTGACGCTTCTAATTTAATATCTTGTCTAACACAACAATTTAAATTGTCTCTGACATACATCGCTACTCCACCACCTTTCCTGTTGACCCTGTCAGTGTGGAATAATTTATAGCCTTGTATGTGACATTCAGAGGGCATTTCTCTATCTTTCAGATTGAGCCAGGTCTCTGTTATAGCAATAATATCTATGTTTCCTGGGGATTTGTTAGGTTTTAGTTTCTCTATTTGTCTGAGGACCATGTCACTAGTTACCGCAATTGTGCATAGTTTTTTATCGTCCTGTTCTACATAATCTATTATTTCAGGAATATCGCTAGTATTTTCTTGGGTGAAAACTGAGAGGAAGTAGGTATTGAAAATTTCACACATATACTTATCACCGTCAGTGATCTGACCAGAGTTACTCTTAAGTGGGCCATTCTTGTCCCTAATCTTACTTCTGTATACCTGAAAGAACCCTTTAGGGTTAATCTTTGAATCCCTTGCTACCTTAGCTTCATAATCCCTTTTTACTATTCTTATTCCTCTCTTTATTTCTCTCTTTAATTGAATATATTGATTTCTTAACTGCCCATCCCCTCTTTTGATACGCCTATATATGCCTCTCTTTTGACCAATGGATGTTTCAATCTATTGTTCATTCATTTGGGATCATTTTTGTTAGATCTAATTTCCCTACTCGGAACAAAAGTTGTCTGGGCAGCTAGAACTATGCTCTGAAAAACGTCATATTGTCAACCAAGATCACCTACCAGACCCATAGTCAGGACATCCCAATTTAGCCCACCCAGGTAATTTTCAGTCCCATGAAGTCGGCCAAGCAAAAATCTGGGACAGAGATTTGATTGCAGTTATCTGGGTAATTCCATGATATATTGAAACTAAGTGATTTGTGATCACTTTCCACAAGCTCATCACTAACCTCAAGATTATTAATTAGTGACTCTTTGTTGGCAAGAATCAAGTCAAACAGATCGTTTCCTCTAGTTGGTTCTGTCACAACCTGTTTTAAAAAGCAATCCTGAACCGTATCAAGAAAGTCACTAGACTCCAGATTTCCTGTCATATTGTTCCAATCAATTTGTCTAAAGTTAAAATCTCCCATTATCACAACATTTTCATATCTAGATGCCTCATGAATTTCTTCCCATAACAGCTTACTGCACTCCCTATCAAGGTTTGGGGGTCTATAAATCACACCCAAAATTAATTTATCACGACCCTCGAGAAACTGTAGCCAAACAGATTCTGTGTTCGATGTTTCTAATCTTATATGTCTAAGACAACAATTTAAATTTTCTCTGACGTACACCGCCACTCCACCACCCTTCCTGTTGACCCTATCAGTGTGGAATAGTTTATAACCCTGTATGTTGCATTCAGAAGGCATTTCTCTCTTTCAGGTTGAACCAGATCTCTGTTATACCAATAATATCTCTTACCTGCACTTGCAAGTAATCTTAGCTCATCTATCTTATTTCTTAGACTCCTACTATTTGTATAGTAAACCTTAAGG
Organism: Cherax quadricarinatus; assembly: GCF_038502225.1. Classification (NCBI taxonomy): domain Eukaryota; kingdom Metazoa; phylum Arthropoda; class Malacostraca; order Decapoda; family Parastacidae; genus Cherax; species Cherax quadricarinatus. The sequence goes on from NW_027196801.1 coordinate 5,431, forward strand.
AAGCTAGTCACTTGTTGCTCTTTACTATCTCTCTTTGTTGATCAATTGATTTGCCATTACTAGCAATTTTATTTTGAATATTGTCTTTTAAACATATCACTGAGGTATCCCGGTAATAACTGCTGTTTTTAACCCTAATGCTGCAGCCTGATTGTTTCCCACAAACACCCTTACCTCTATAATCTATCAGTTTAAATTCCTAGACAAGTCATCAATTACCCTCTCAATCGAATTGGCTAATACAACCACTCCATCCCCAGAGAGATGAACCCCATCCCTTGCATACATATCACGTTTGCCAAAGAATTGGTCCCAGTTATCAATGAATGGGATTGCAAGTTCCTTGCAGTACCTGACTAGCCAGCAATTTATACCAATTGCTCTAGACATCCATTCATTGCCAACTCCCTTTCTAGGCAAGACGCTACATATGGCTGGGATCCCTAACTACTTCTATGGCTGACCTGTACTTATCCAGCAGCTCCTGTCTCCTGCCCTTCTCAATGTCATTTTCCCCAGCACTAAGACAGATAATGGGCTTGTTCCCATTACCTGCCATAATATTATCCAACCTGCTGACTATGTCGCCAACACCACCTCCAGGAAGACACACACTCTGTCTGACCTTTCTGTCTCTGTTACAAAATGCACGGTCCATATATCTTACCTGAGAATCTCCTACTATTAAAACATTCTTATCTTGATTAGCAGGGAAAACATTGGTACCTTCAACCTCACTAACCACTGAATTACACTCTTCCTGGAGAACAGAGAATCGATTTCCTACCTTCACATCATCTCTTTTAATCCTCCTTATCTTCTGTCTTCCTGAACTGTGAACCACTTGCCACTTAAAGCGGCTGCCACTATCACCGCTAGTGACCATTTCCTCCTTACCAGCTAAATCCTTCACACATTTGCTCCCAAACTCATCTAGGCGACGCTTCAGCCTCCTATTTTCCTCCTGAAGTAGTAGAACCTCCTTCTTCAACACCTGAACCTGAGATTCTTAAACACTTCAGCAAGCCATGGTGCTTGGTAACACCCCACGCTAACTCCCAAGAGCTTAGGACAGGTATGACCGCAGGTGACCACTGACCTCAGCGTTTCTCCACACAGTGGCTTCATCAGTCCAATACAAAGTAGAAATGGGTTAGGAGAGGAGTTTGAGGTAATCATTCCCTCAGCCTGGAATCGATGTGTTCAGTCCATCTCTCTTGTAGAAAGTGCAGCATATGGACTGATGAAGCCGCTGTCTGGCGAAACGTTTCCTTAATGAAGATTCCCATATGTTGCTTAAGTGTCTCTATCTTCAGCTTGTCGGTTTTCAAAACCATTTATCACACCATACATTTTACCAGGTATGCTCAGTAGGCTTATTCCCCTATATTTTTTACACTCTTTTGTGCCCTTTGCCTTGCATGCTGTCTGCCAATCCCTAGGCACCTTACCCACTTCCAAACATTTATTAAATAAAAGCAACAACTACTCCAAAACTATATCGCTCCATCTCTGGAAAACGGAAGTCATACTCTTTGGCATAAATAATAAACTGAAAAGGGTAAATAATTTTAATATCCAATGTAATGGGGAACACATCACTTCAGTGTTTTAATTGAAATATCTAGGAATCCCCTTTGACCCAAGAATGTCAGGGGAATTGATAGAAAACGATATAGTAGAGAAAGAGAATACCAGACTAAAGTTCCTCTACAGACAGGCTCGCAGGACCCTATATCTAGCTCTTACACATTGCCATTTAGATTACTCATCCTCTTCATGGTACCTCTGTCTTAATAAAAAAACAACTGAGACTACAAATCACCCAAGACAAAATGGTGAGATTCATCCTGGACCTGGGACCAAGACAGCAAGTAGGCAAAAATGAATTACAACTGAATATGGAATAAATTACAGCTGCAGTTAAATCACGTTTACAAAAATGTTCACAAGCGGTGTTCAGAATATCTTGCTGCCAGGTTTGTCAAGGCTGGGAACCAAACCAAGTATAGTACTAAGGGCAGGGAACACAGCTTCGTAGTACTCACAGTAAGTGGCCAGGCTTCAAGCACCTTTTATTGTACAGCAATAAAGGCATGGAACAGACTCCCTGCACATGTCAAAAGTCTTTCATAGCATGAGCTAGTTCAGGAAAGAACTGAAAGATACCTAATGAATGTAGCGACAGAAAGGGAAGACAATGATTTCTTGTATGGCTAACATACATGTACCTATTACTGTGGCCTGATCCTCTCTTTAATGTAAATAACTCAGTTTATCTTATTACTAATATATCTCCTATTATTGTAACTGCTTTTCACATAGCTGAATTACTTAGCTCTTGCTTCACACGCTGAGCTTCCGGGTCTGATTCCCGGAATGGGTGGAAACATTGGACGTGTTTCCTTACACCTGTTGTCCCTGTTCACCTATCAGTAAAATTGGTACCTGGGTGTTAGTCGATTGGTGTGATCGCATCCTGTAGCAAAATTAGTAAGTTTAGGTACAGGTACACATAAATACAGTTACATAGATTATCATACATAGCAGCATATGTGTAGATTACCTATGATAACCCAAAAAATAACGTCAAAGAGACTTATTTCCATTAGGGTCCTTGTGATAAGTATTATTTATATTTAAAAATTAAAGCAGGTAAGTATTTTAACTATGTGAAAAGTAGTTAGAATAAAAGGAGAAAGCTCTCGCTTCACACACAGAGGTCCCGGGCTCGATTCCCAGCAGGGTAGAAACATTTCGATGACACACTGCTTTTCTTGGGCTATCCTGGGTGGCTAACCCTGGGTGGCTAACTCTCCAATCTTTCTGTAGCCACAATCAATAAGTACCTTTTGGCTCTCTTCTTGAACTGGCTCATGCTATGACTCGTTTTGACATATGCAAGTAGTTTATTCCACTCCTTTATTGCTGTACAATAAAATGTGTTTGAAGCTTGGCCACTGACTGCAGGTACTGCAGAGTTGTTCTACCTTTCCCTAGTTCTATAATTACTTTGGTTCCCGGTCTTAACAAAATTGGCAGCAGGATATTTTGGATACTGGTTGTAAGTATTTTATAAATGCAATTCAACTTTAGTTGTTTTACTCTGTCTTCAACATTCAACATATTCAGGTGTTGTAATTCATCCTGGCCAACAAGCTCTCTAGGATTGAGACACTTATGCAGCATATGGGAATCTTTATTCAGGAAACGTTTCGCCACACAGTGGCTTCATCCGTCCAATACAAAGAGGAAGGCGTAAGGAGAGGAGGAGAATGAGGTAATCAGTCCCTCAACCTGGAGTCGATGTGTTCAGTCCATCAATCTTGTAGAATGTACGATACAAGATTGATGGACTGAACACATCGACTCCAGGTTGAGGGACTGATTACCTCATTCTCCTCCTCTCCTTACGCCTTCCTCTTTGTATTGGACGGATGAAGCCACTGTGTGGCGAAACGTTTCCTGAATAAAGATTCCCATATGCTGCATAAGTGTCTCAATCTTCAACTTGTCGGTTTTTCAAACCATTCATCACAAGCTCTCTAGGACTTAGGTCCAGAATAAATCTGACCATTTTGTTCTGGGTGATGTATAGCGTATCTTTCATTTTATTTTTTTTGTTAAGGCAGAGTACCATGAATAGCAAGAGTAGTCTATATTACATTGTATAAGTGCTAGACATAGGATCCTGCGAGCCTCAGTAGGTAGACACTGTGCTTGTCTGTAGAGGAACTTTAGTCTGGAATTCACTTTGTTTACTACACTGTTCCCTATTAGTTCTCCTGACATGCTTGGGTCAAAGGGGATTCCCGGATATTTCACTGAATTTACTGAAGTAATGGGTTCCCCATAACTAGACATTAAAATTATTTGCCCGGTTCAATTTGTTTCGTGCCAAAGAGCATGGCTTTCGTTTTCCCGAGGTGTAACGATAATTTGTTCTCTACTAACCATTTGCTGCAGAACAGTTCATTAGCAATGTCTTATGGGGCCTTTACCTGATACTAACAATGCACTATTATCTGCATACAGTAGAAGCTTACTCCTGACACTGATAGGCATGTCATTCATGTTACACAGAAATTCTAAAGAACCCAGAATACTACCTTGGGGAACCCCACATGTTATTGGCAAGGGTTTTGATTCTGTGTTGTTGATCTTGACAATTTATTTCCTGTTGCTCAGGTAGGATTTAAACCAGTCTACAGAACCTTTACCGATAGCTTGTAGTTTCTTCCATAATATATTATGGTTGACCGTATCGAAGGCCTTTTGAAAGTCTAAGGTTATCATACTTATGAATTTCTCTAGCGACATTTCACTTCTCAGGAAGTTCATTAAATTAATGAGGGAGGTGTCGGTTGAATAAAATCTCCTAAAAAAAAAAAAACAACCATACCACGAGTGGGGTTAGAACCCGCTGTATGGTTTGTTTGCAATCGTGTCATTACGATTTCTTGAGTCAAGTTAAGATCTAAAACCTGACTGGTAACTCTGTAGGATGTTTTTAACATTAAGATACTTAAGTACTTGACAGCATACCGCCTTATCAAGAAATTTGGACATCACACTGACTATACGAACAGTAGATGCTGACATCAGACAGACTTAGTATTTTTCTTGAAGATAGGAGTAACCTTGGCCTCCTTGAATTCTTCCGGAACAATGTTTGTGGCGATGGACAAATTTATTATGTGTGTGCTCTGCATAACAAGCGGCTTTGTTTATAATAGTATGTCACTGATTTCAGCTATGCCTGTATACCATGTACATGTACTTGTAGAAATAAAGATATAATTATTATTATTATTATATTATTATAAAGACCATGATCCACTGTAGTGTCTTCCCTGTTATCCCTGCTTGGTCCTCCAGTTTTTGCACTAAGCTCTTGTGTGGAACTGTGTCAAACGCCTTCTTGCAGTCCAAGAAAATGCAATCCACCCACCCCTCTCTCTCTTGTCTTACTGCTATCACCATGTCATAGAACTCCAGTAAGTTTGTGACACAGGATTTCCCGTCTTTGAAACCATGTTGGTTGCTGTTGATGAGATCATTCCTTTCTAGGTGTTCCACTACTCTTCTCCTGACAATCTTCTCCATGACTTTGCATACTATACATGTCAGTGACACTGGTCTGTAGTTTAGTGTTTCATGTCTGTCTCCTTTTTTAAAGATTGGGACTACATTTGCTGTCTTCCATGCCTCAGGCAATCTCCCTGTTTCGATAGATGTATTGAATATTGTTGTTAGGGGTACACATAGTGCCTCTGCTCCCTCTCTCAGGACCCATGGGGAGATGTTATCTGGCCCCATTGCCTTTGAGGTATCTAGCTCACTCATAAGCCTCTTCACTTCTTCCTCGGTTGTGTGTACTGTGTCCAGCACTTGGTGTGCCCCACCTCTCCGTCTTTCTAGAGCCCCTTCTGTCTCCTCTGTGAGCACTTCTTTGAATCTCTTGTTGAGTTCCTCACATACTTCACGGTCATTTCTTGTTGTCTCTCCTCTTTCCTTCCTTAGCCTGATTACCTGGTCCTTGACTGTTGTTTTCCTCCTGATATGGCTGTATAACAGCTTCGGGTCAGATTTGGCTTTCGCAGCTATGTCGTTTTCACATTGTCGTTGGGCCTCCCTTCTTATCTGTGCATATTCATTTCTGGCTCTACGACTGCTCTCCTTATTCTCCTGGGTCCTTTGCCTTCTACATTTCTTCCATTCCCTAGCACACTTGGTTTTTGCCTCCCTGCACCTTTGGGTGAACCATGGGCTCATCCTGGCTTTTTCATTATTCCTGTTACCCTTGGTACAAACCTCTCCTCAGCCTCCTTGCACATTGTTGTTACATATGCCATCATCTCAATAACTGGCTTCCCTGCCAGTTCTCTGTCCCACTGAACCTCGTTCAGGTAGTTCCTCATTCCCATGTAGTCCCCTTTCTTGTAGTTTGGCTTCATTCTTCCTGGCCTTCCTGCTTCTCCCTCCACTTGTAGCTCTACTGTGTATTCGAAGCTTAAAACCACATGATCGCTGGCCCCAAGTGGTCTTTCATATATGATGTCCTCACATGTTGATCACTTTACACCTTCACATGTTGATCACTTTACACCTTCACATGTTGATCACCTTACACCTTCACATGTTGATCACCTTACACCTTCACATGTTGATCACTTTACACCTTCACATGTTGATCACCTTACACCTTCACATGTTGATCACCTTACACCTTCACATGTTGATCACCTTACACCTTCACATGTTGATCACTTTACACCTTCACATGTTGATCACCTTACACCTTCACATGTTGATCACCTTACACCTTCACATGTTGATCACTTTACACCTTCACATGTTGATCACCTTACACCTTCACATGTTGATCACTTTACACCTTCACATGTTGATCACCTTACACCTTCACATGTTGATCACCTTACACCTTCACATGTTGATCACTTTACACCTTCACATGTTGATCACCTTACACCTTCACATGTTGATCACTTTACACCTTCACATGTTGATCACCTTACACCTTCACATGTTGATCACCTTACACCTTCACATGTTGATCACTTTACACCTTCACATGTTGATCACCTTACACCTTCACATGTTGATCACCTTACACCTTCACATGTTGATCACCTTACACCTTCACATGTTGATCACTTTACACCTTCACATGTTGATCACCTTACACCTTCACATGTTGATCACCTTACACCTTCACATGTTGATCACCTTACACCTTCATATGTTGATCACCTTACCCCTTCACATATTGATCACCTTACACCTTCACATATTGATCACCTTACACCTTCACATATTGATCACCTTACACCTTCACATATTAATCACCTTACACCTTCACATGTTGATCACCTTACACCTTCACATGTTGATCACTTTACACCTTCACATATTAATCACCTTACACCTTCACATGTTGATCACCTTACACCTTCACATGTTGATCACCTTACACCTTCACATGTTGATCACTTTACACCTTCACATGTTGATCACGTTACACCTTCACATATTAATCACCTTACACCTTCACATGTTGATCACGTTACACCTTCACATATTAATCACCTTACACCTTCACATGTTGATCACCTTACACCTTCACATATTGATCACCTTACACCTTCACATGTTGATCACCTTACACCTTCACATATTGATCACCTTACACCTTCACTTGTTGATCACCTTACACCTTCACATATTGATCACCTTACACCTTCACATGTTGATCACCTTACACCTTCACATATTGATCACCTTACACCTTCACATGTTGATCACCTTACACCTTCACATATTAATCACCTTACACCTTCACATATTGATCACCTTACACCTTCACATGTTGATCACCTTACACCTTCACATATTAATCACCTTACACCTTCACATATTGATCACCTTACACCTTCACATGTTGATCACCTTACACCTTCACATATTAATCACCTTACACCTTCACATATTGATCACCTTACACCTTCACATATTGATCACCTTACACCTTCACATGTTGATCACCTTACACCTTCACATATTAATCACCTTACACCTTCACATATTGATCACCTTACACCTTCACATGTTGATCACCTTACACCTTCACATGTTGATCACCTTACACCTTCACATATTGATCACCTTACACCTTCACATATTGATCACCTTACACCTTCACATATTGATCACCTTACACCTTCACATATTGATCACCTTACACCTTCACATATTGATCACCTTACACCTTCACATATTGATCACCTTACACCTTCACATATTGATCACCTTACACCTTCACATGTTGATCACCTTACACCTTCACATGTTGATCACCTTACACCTTCACATGTTGATCACCTTACACCTTCACATATTGATCACCTTACACCTTCACATATTGATCACCTTACACCTTCACATGTTGATCACCTTACACCTTCACATATTGATCACCTTACACCTTCACATATTGATCACCTTACACCTTCACATATTAATCACCTTACACCTTCACATATTGATCACCTTACACCTTCACATATTGATCACCTTACACCTTCACATATTGATCACCTTACACCTTCACATATTGATCACCTTACACCTTCACATATTGATCACCTTACACCTTCACATATTAATCACCTTACACCTTCACATATTGATCACCTTACACCTTCACATATTGATCACCTTACACCTTCACATATTGATCACCTTACACCTTCACATATTGATCACCTTACACCTTCACATATTGATCACCTTACACCTTCACATATTGATCACCTTACACCTTCACATGTTGATCACCTTACACCTTCACATATTGATCACCTTACACCTTCACATGTTGATCACCTTACACCCTCACATGTTGATCACCTTACACCTTCACATATTAATCACCTTACACCTTCACATATTGATCACCTTACACCTTCACATATTAATCACCTTACACCTTCACATATTAATCACCTTACACCTTCACATGTTGATCACCTTACACCTTCACATGTTGATCACCTTACACCCTCACATGTTGATCACCTTACACCTTCACATATTAATCACCTTACACCTTCACATATTGATCACCTTACACCTTCACATATTAATCACCTTACACCTTCACATATTAATCACCTTACACCTTCACATGTTGATCACCTTACACCTTCACATGTTGATCACCTTACACCTTCACATGTTGATCACCTTACACCTTCACATATTAATCACCTTACACCCTCACATGTTGATCACCTTACACCTTCACATGTTGATCACCTTACACCTTCACATGTTGATCACCTTACACCTTCACATATTGATCACCTTACACCTTCACATGTTGATCACCTTACACCTTCACATGTTGATCACCTTACACCTTCACATATTAATCACCTTACACCTTCACATATTGATCACCTTACACCTTCACATGTTGATCACCTTACACCTTCACATATTGATCACCTTACAGCTTCACATATTGATCACCTTACACCTTCACATGTTGATCACCTTACACCTTCACATGTTGATCACCTTACCCCTTCACATATTGATCACCTTACACCTTCACATGTTGATCACCTTACACCTTCACATATTGATCACCTTACACCTTCACATATTGATCACCTTACACCTTCACATATTGATCACCTTACACCTTCACATATTGATCACCTTACACCTTCACATATTAATCACCTTACACCTTCACATGTTGATCACGTGACGTATGACGGGGAGTCGAGGCTCATATCAACATTACCCACAGAAACATTTGTATGTAAAATGAAGAAAGAAGAACAAGAAACAAAGACGTTAGTGGAGTGATAAAATGAGAAGAGGATGATGGTGGAAGACAGTTTGAGTAAACATGTTTACCTGGAGTTTACCTGGAGAGAGTTCCGGGGGTCAACGCCCCCGCGGCCCGGTCTGTGACCAGACAGAAGTAAAGTGTGCACCAGACAGAAGAAACAAGGTAAATCCAAGTATCATTTTGAATAAGAGTGGAACCTGTGTAGTACCTGTAGTACCTGTGTAGTACCTGAGAAGTTTTCTGTTGCCACAGACTAATGTTCTGGCCACCACAGACATGGAGGTATTAATATGTTTGAAAACCTTCATTAACCAGGAAGATTCTTAGCCAGATAGTGAAACCGGACGTTGATGTCTTCAAGATGTTCATGTCGAGCTCACCTCCTGATGTACTTCCTTGTTTTTTTTTTTTAATGTACGAAATTGATGTCACCATTAACGAGTAGTGTTATTTATTTCCTTATTTAGTGATTTACTATATTGCTGAAATAAATATAGATGGAATTACTTAAAGAAGAAAGTCATTACTGGAGGTTTCACTACAGTCTGGGTATAACTTCCCGTGAGGGATGGTCACTGGAGTCCTCCTGGGTTATTTGAACTCAAACATTTACTTGAACTTCACTATAAAACAGTACTTCACCTTAGACTTTCACTTACTGTATAAGATGAATTTCACCTTAAACTTTCACTTACTGTATAAGATGAATTTCACCTTAAACTTTCACCTACTGTATAAGATGAATTTCACCTTAAACTTTCATTTACTGTATAAGATGAATTTCACCTTAAACTTTCACCTACTGTATAAGATGAATTTTAACTTAAACTTTCACCTACTGTATAAGATGAATTTCAACTTAAACTTTCACCTACTGTATAAGATGAATTTCAACTTAAACTTTCACTTACTGTATAAGATGAATTTCACCTTAAACTTTCACCTACTGTATAAGATGAATTTCACCTTAAACTTTCACCTACTGTATAAGATGAATTTCACCTTAAACTTTCACCTACTGTATAAGATGCATTTCACCTTAAACTTTCACTTACTGTATAAGATGAATTTCACCTTAAACTTTCACCTACTGTATAAGATGAATTTCAACTTAAACTTTCACCTACTGTATAAGATGAATTTCACCTTAAACTTTCACCTACTGTATAAGATGAATTTCAACTTAAACTTTCACCTACTGTATAAGATGAATTTCACCTTAAACTTTCACCTACTGTATAAGATGAATTTCATCTTAAACTTTCACCTACTGTATAAGATGAATTTCACCTTAAACTTTCACCTACTGTATAAGATGAATTTCACCTTAAACTTTCACCTACTGTATAAGATGAATTTCACCTTAAACTTTCACCTACTGTATAAGATGAATTTCACCTTAAACTTTCACCTACTGTATAAGATGAATTTCACCTTAAACTTTCACCTACTGTATAAGATGAATTTTACCTTAAACTTTCACCTACTGTATAAGATGAATTTCATCTTAAACTTTCACCTACTGTATAAGATGAATTTCATCTTAAACTTTCACCTACTGTATAAGATGAATTTCATCTTAAACTTTCACCTACTGTATAAGATGAATTTCACCTTAAACTTTCACCTACTGTATAAGATGAATTTCACCTTAAACTTTCACCTACTGTATAAGATGAATTTCACCTTAAACTTTCACTTACTGTATAAGATGAATTTCACCTTAAACTTTCACCTACTGTATAAGATGAATTTCACCTTAAACTTTCACTTACTGTATAAGATGAATTTTAACTTAAACTTTCACCTACTGTATAAGATGAATTTCATCTTAAACTTTCACCTACTGTATAAGATGAATTTCACCTTAAACTTTCACTTACTTTATAAGATGAATTTTAACTTAAACTTTCACCTACTGTATAAGATGAATTTCATCTTAAACTTTCACCTACTGTATAAGATGAATTTCACCTTAAACTTTCACCTACTGTATAAGATGAATTTCACCTTAAACTTTCACTTACTGTATAAGATGAATTTCACCTTAAACTTTCACCTACTGTATAAGATGAATTTTAACTTAAACTTTCACCTACTGTATAAGATGAATTTCACCTTAAACTTTCACCTACTGTATAAGATGAATTTTACCTTAAACTTTCACCTACTGTATAAGATGAATTTCACCTTAAACTTTCACTTACTGTATAAGATGAATTTCACCTTAAACTTTCACTTACTGTATAAGATGAATTTCACCTTAAACTTTCACTGTTCCTTAATTTATATTGTCCTAAGTCATTCATCTTTCATCTTCGGTTATTCATCACTCACCTTCACAAGTATTACAGTCGTCATCTTCGGTTATTCATCACTCACCTTCACAAGTATTACAGTCGTCATCTTCGGTTATTCATCACTCACCTTCACAAGTATTACAGTCGTCATCTTCGGTTATTCATCACTCACCTTCACAAGTATTACAGTCGTCATCTTCGGTTATTCATCACTCACCTTCACAAGTATTACAGTCGTCATCTTCGGTTATTCATCACTCACCTTCACAAGTATTACAGTCGTCATCTTCGGTTATTCATCACTCACCTTCACAAGTATTACAGTCGTCATCTTCGGTTATTCATCACTCACCTTCACAAGTATTACAGTCGTCATCTTCGGTTATTCATCACTCACCTTCACAAGTATTACAGTCGTCATCTTCGGTTATTTATCACTCACCTTCACAAGTATTACAGTCGTCATCTTCGGTTATTCATCACTCACCTTCACAAGTATTACAGTCGTCATCTTCGGTTATTCATCACTCACCTTCACAAGTATTACAGTCGTCATCTTCGGTTATTCATCACTCACCTTCACAAGTATTACAGTCGTCATCTTCGGTTATTCATCACTCACCTTCACAAGTATTACAGTCGTCATCTTCGGTTATTCATCACTCACCTTCACAAGTATTACAGTCGTCATCTTCGGTTATTCATCACTCACCTTCACAAGTATTACAGTCGTCATCTTCGGTTATTCATCACTCACCTTCACAAGTATTACAGTCGTCATCTTCGGTTATTCATCACTCACCTTCACAAGTATTACAGTCGTCACCTTCGGTTATTCATCACTCACCTTCACAAGTATTACAGTCGTCATCTTCGGTTATTCATCACTCACCTTCACAAGTATTACAGTCGTCATCTTCATACTATCTCTGGATAGAGCTGTGTCTTGTCACGTCTCGCTCTATTTGAGCTTAAAGTTATCTTATATTCATAGTACAGATCAAGTCATGTATGGCTCTATGTAGAGCTTTATCAACTCTTTGTTCGCTCTATGATGAAGTATTTAAAATAATATTTCAGTGTAGAGCTTCCATAAGAGCTGCTCCGATTCGAGCTTTATAAAGTCACATTTCGCTCTGTCTAATACTTTATCAAGTCACATTTCGCTCTGTCTAATGCTTTATCAAGTCACATTTCGCTCTGTCTAATGCTTTATCAAGTCACATTTCGCTCTGTCTAATGCTTTATCAAGTCACATTTCGCTCTGTCTAATGCTTTATCAAGTCACATTTCGCTCTGTCTAATGCTTTGTCGAGTCACATTTTGCTCTGTCTAATGCTTTATCAAGTCACATTTCGCTCTATCTAATGCTCTATCAAGTCACATTTCGCTCTGTCTAATGCTTTATCAAGCCACATTTCGCTCTGTCTAATGCTTTATCAAGTCACATATCGCTCTGTCTAAAGCTTTATCAAGTCACATTTCGCTCTGTCTAATGCTTTATCAAGTCACATTTCGCTCTGTCTAATGCTTTATCAAGTCACATTTCGCTCTGTCTAATGCTTTATCAAGTCACATTTCGCTCTGTCTAATGCTTTATCAAGTCACATTTCGCTCTGTCTAATGCTTTATCAAGTCACATTTCGCTCTGTCTAATGCTTTGTCGAGTCACATTTCGCTCTGTCTAATGCTTTATCAAGTCACATTTCGCTCTGTCTAATGCTTTATCAAGTCACATTTCGCTCTGTCTAATGCTTTATCAAGTCACATTTCGCTCTGTCTAATGCTTTATCAAGTCACATTTCGCTCTGTCTAATGCTTTATCAAGTCACATTTCGCTCTGTCTAATGCTTTATCAAGTCACATTTCGCTCTGTCTAATGCTTTATCAAGTCACATTTCGCTCTGTCTAATGCTTTATCAAGTCACATTTCGCTCTCTCTAATGCTTTATCAAGTCACATTTCGCTCTGTCTAATGCTTTATCAAGTCATATTTCGCTCTGTCTAATGCTTTTTCAAGTCACATTTCGCTCTGTCTAATGCTTTATCAAGTCACATTTCGCTCTGTCTAATGCTTTATCAAGTCACATTTCGCTCTGTCTAATGCTTTTTCAAGTCACATTTCGCTCTGTCTAATGCTTTTTCAAGTCACATTTCGCTCTGTCTAATGCTTTATCAAGTCACATTTCGCTCTGTCTAATGCTTTATCAAGTCACATTTCGCTCTGTCTAATGCTTTATCAAGTCACATTTCGCTCTGTCTAATGCTTTATCAAGTCACATTTCGCTCTGTCTAATGCTTTATCAAGTCACATTTCACTCTGTCTAATGCTTTATCAAGTCACATTTCACTCTGTCTAATGCTTTATCAAGTCACATTTCGCTCTGTCTAATGCTTTATCAAGTCACATTTCGCTCTGTCTAATGCTTTATCGGGTCACATTTCGCTCTGTCTAATGCTTTATCAAGTCACATTTCGCTCTGTCTAATGCTTTATTAAGTCACATTTCGCTCTTTCTAATGCTTTATCAAGTCACATTTCGCTCTGTCTAATGCTTTATCAAGTCACATTTCGCTCTGTCTAATGCTTTATTAAGTCACATTTCGCTCTTTCTAATGCTTTATCAAGTCACATTTCGCTCTATCTAATGCTTTATCAAGTCACATTTCGCTCTGTCTAATGCTTTATCAAGTCACATTTCGCTCTGTCTAATGCTTTATCAAGTCACATTTCACTTTGTATAGAACTTTACCATGCCATGTATCACTCTGTCCTTAGCTGTATCAAGCAATGTTTCGCTCTTTGTAGAGGCTTAATTAACAAACGATGTTTCGCTCTGTGTAAAGATTTAACAAACGATGTTTCGCTCTGTGCAGTGGTTTAACAAACGATGTTTCGCTCTGTGTAGAAGTTTAACAAATGATGTTTCGCTCTTTGTAGAGGTTTAACAAACGATGTTTCGCTTTGTGTAGAGGTTTAACACACGATGTTTCGCTCTGTGTAGAGGTTTAACAAACGATGTTTCGCTCTGTGTAGAGGTTTAGCAAACGATGTTTCGCTCTGTGTAGAGGTTTAACAAACGACGTTTCGCTCTGTGTAAAGGTTTAACAAACGATGTTTCGCCCTGTGTAGAGCATCGTTCTGTAAAGAGCTTTCTTTTCTCGCTATACAACTTTGCCAAGTTTTACTTAGCTGTTTACAGAGTGTTACTAAGTCACGTTTCGCGCATTGTAAAAATTCACCAAGATTACTGAAAACAATTCTATGTTGTTAACATCCAATAAATACCAAGATCCACTTCCTGGGATCAAGAACCCTCCGCTATAATCAAAGCAACCTTCTTGAAGGCAGTAAACATTAATCTTGGGAGTAAACATTAATCTTGGAAGTAAACATTAGTCGTGGCAGTAAACATTAATCGTGGCAGCAAACATTAATCGTGGCAGTAAACATTAATCGTGGCAGCAAACATTAATCGTGGCAGTAAACATTAATCGTGGCAGTAAACATTAATCTTGGCAGCAAACATTAATCGTGGCAGTAAACATTAATCTTGGGAGTAAACATTAATCTTGGGAGTAAACATTAATCGTGGCAGTAAACATTAATCGTGGCAGCAAACATTAATCGTGGCAGCAAACATTAATCGTGGCAGCAAACATTAATCGTGGCAGTAAACATTAATCGTGGCAGTAAACATTAATCGTGGCAGCAAACATTAATCGTGGCAGTAAACATTAATCTTGACAGTAAACATTAATCTTGGCAGTAAACATTAATCTTGGCAGCAAACATTAATCGTGGCAGTAAACATTAATCTTGGCAGTAAACATTAATCTTGGCAGTAAACATTAATCTTGGCAGTAAACATTAATCGTGGCAGTAAACATTAATCTTGGCAGTAAACATTAATCGTGGCAGTAAACATTAATCGTGGCAGTAAACATTAATCTTGGCAGTAAACATTAATCTTGGCAGTAAACATTAATCTTGGCAGTAAACATTAATCTTGGCAGTAAACATTAATCTTGGCAGTAAACATTAATCGTGGCAGTAAACATTAATCTTGGCAGTAAACATTAATCTTGGCAGTAAACATTAATCTTGGCAGTAAACATTAATCTTGGCAGTAAACATTAATCTTGGGAGTAAACATTAATCGTGGCAGTAAACATTAATCGTGGCAGTAAACATTAATCTTGGCAGTAAACATTAATCGTGGCAGTAAACATTAATCTTGGCAGTAAACATTAATCTTGGCAGTAAACATTAATCTTGGCAGTAAACATTAATCTTGGCAGTAAACATTAATCTTGGGAGTAAACATTAATCGTGGCAGTAAACATTAATCGTGGCAGTAAACATTAATCGTGGCAGTAAACATTAATCGTGGCAGTAAACATTAATCTTGGCAGTAAACATTAATCTTGGCAGTAAACATTAATCTTGGGAGTAAACATTAATCGTGGCAGTAAACATTAATCGTGGCAGTAAATATTAATCGTGGCAGTAAACATTAATCGTGGCAGTAAACATTAATCTTGGCAGTAAACATTAATCGTGGCAGTAAACATTAATCTTGGGAGTAAACATTAATCTTGGGAGTAAGCATTAATCGTGGCAGTAAACATTAATCGTGGCAGTAAACATTAATCGTGGCAGTAAACATTAATCTTGGCAGTAAACATTAATCGTGGCAGTAAACATTAATCTTGGCAGTAAACATTAATCTTGGGAGTAAACATTAATCGTGGCAGTAAACATTAATCTTGGCAGTAAACATTAATCGTGGCAGTACACATTAATCTTGGCAGTAAACATTAATCTTGGGAGTAAACATTAATCGTGGCAGTAAACTTTAATCGTGGCAGTAAACATTAATCGTGGCAGTAAACATTAATCTTGGCAGTAAACATTAATCGTGGCAGTAAACATTAATCGTGGCAGTAAACATTAATCTTGGCAGTAAGCATTAATCGTGGCAGTAAACATTAATCGTGGCAGTAAACATTAATCTTGGCAGTAAACATTAATCTTGGCAGTAAACATTAATCGTGGCAGTAAACATTAATCGTGGCAGTAAACATTAATCTTGGCAGTAAACATTAATCTTGGCAGTAAACATTAATCTTAGCAGTAAACATTAATCTTGGCAGTAAACATTAATCTTGGCAGTAAACATTAATCGTGGCAGTAAATATTAATCGTGGCAGTAAACATTAATCTTGGCAGTAAACATTAATCTTGGCAGTAAACATTAATCTTGGGAGTAAACATTAATCGTGGCAGTAAACATTAATCGTGGCAGTAAACATTAATCGAGGCAGTAAACATTAATCTTGGCAGTAAACATTAATCGTGGCAGTAAACATTAATCTTGGCAGTAAACATTAATCTTGGCAGTAAACATTAATCTTGGCAGTAAACATTAATCTTGGCAGTAAACATTAATCTTGGCAGTAAACATTAATCTTGGCAGTAAACATTAATCGTGGCAGTAAACATTAGTCGTGGCAGTAAACATTAATCGTGGCAGTAAACATTAATCGTGGCAGTAAACATTAATCTTGGCAGTAAACATTAATCTTGGCAGTAAACATTAATCTTGGCAGTAAACATTAATCTTGGCAGTAAACATTAATCGTGGCAGTAAACATTAATCTTGGCAGTAAACATTAATCTTGGCAGTAAACATTAATCGTGGCAGTAAACATTAATCGTGGCAGTAAACATTAATCGTGGCAGTAAACATTAATCTTGGCAGTAAACATTAATCTTGGCAGTAAACATTAATCTTGGCAGTAAACATTAATCTTGGCAGTAAACATTAATCTTGGGAGTAAACATTAATCGTGGCAGTAAACATTAATCGTGACAGTAAACATTAATCGTGGCAGTAAACATTAATCTTGGCAGTAAACATTAATCTTGGCAGTAAACATTAATCTTGGCAGTAAACATTAATCTTGGCAGAAAACATTAATCGTGGCAGTAAACATTAATCTTGGCAGTAAACATTAATCTTGGCAGTAAACATTAATCTTGGCAGTAAACATTAATCTTGGCAGTAAACATTAATCGTGGCAGTAAACATTAATCTTGGCAGTAAACATTAATCTTGGCAGTAAACATTAATCTTGGCAGTAAATATTAATCTTGGCAGTAAACATTAATCGTGGCAGTAAACATTAATCGTGGCAGTAAACATTAATCTTGGCAGTAAACATTAATCTTGGCAGTAAACGTTAATCTTGGCAGTAAACATTAATCTTGGCAGTAAACATTTATCTTTGCAGTAAACATTAATCTTGGCAGTAAACATTAATCTTGGCAGTAAACATTAATCTTGGCAGTAAACATTAATCTTGGCAGTAAACATTAATCTTGGCAGTAAACATTAATCGTGGCAGTAAACATTAATCTTGGCAGTAAACATTAATCTTGGCAGTAAACATTAATCTTGGCAGTAAACATTAATCTTGGCAGTAAACATTAATCTTGGCAGTAAACATTAATCGTGGCAGTAAACATTAATCGTGGCAGTAAACATTAATCTTGGCAGTAAACATTAATCTTGGCAGTAAACATTAATCTTGGCAGTAAACATTAATCTTGGCAGTAAACATTAATCTTGGCAGTAAACATTAATCTTGGCAGTAAACATTAATCGTGGCAGTAAACATTAATCTTGGCAGTAAACATTTATCTTGGCAGTAAACATTAATCTTGGCAGTGAACATTAATCTTGGCAGTAAACATTAATCGTGGCAGTAAACATTAATCTTGGCAGTAAACATTAATCTTGGCAGTAAACATTAATCTTGGCAGTAAACATTAATCGTGGCAGTAAACATTAATCTTGGCAGTAAACATTAATCTTGGCAGTAAACATTAATCTTGGCAGTAAACATTAATCTTGGCAGTAAACATTAATCTTGGAAGGTGAAAATCTGGAGTGAAAATGGTGTTAATTAAGAACATTGATCAGTGAACCTCTGCTTATATTAAACTGTAATTATTATTTAAATAATTTAACCTTAGTATCAATACATTTTATATGTATTGAGTAATATATGAAGGTACATATGGAAGTGTATGTGGGGGTATATACAGAAGTGTATATCGAGGTATATATGGAAGAGTATATGGAGGTATATATATATGGAAGTGTATATGGGGGTATATATGGAGGTATATGTGGATGTATATGTGGAAGTGTATATGGAGGTGTATAAAGAGGTATATATATGGAGTTGTATACGAAGGTATATATGGATCTATATGTGGAAGTGTATATGGAGGTGTATAAAGAGGTATATATGGAGTTGTATACGAAGGTATATATGGAGATTTATATGGAAGTGCATATGGAGGTACAAATGAAGGTATATATAGAGGTACATATAGAGGTTTATATGGAAGTGTATATGAAGGTATATTTAGATGTATAAGTGGAAATGTATATGGAGGTATGCATGGAAGTGTATATGGAGGTTTGTATAGAAGTGAATATGGAAATATATATGGAAGTGTATATGGAAGTGTATTTGGAAAAATATATGGAGGTATATATGGAAATGTATATGGAGGTATATATGGAAGTGTATATGGAGGTATATATGGAAGTGTATATGGAGGTGTATATGGAGGTGTATATGGAGGTGTATATGGAGGCATATATGGAGGTGTATATGGAAATGTATATGGAGGTTTGTATGGAGGTTTGAATGGAAATGTATATGGAAGTGTATTTGGAGATACATATGGAGGTGTATATGGAGGTTTGTATGGAAATGTATATGGAAGTGTATCTCGAAGTTTGTATGGAAATATATATGGAAGTGTATTTGGAGATATATATAGAGGTGTATATGGAGGTATATATGGAGGTGTATATGGAGGTATAAATATTTTTTTAACAAGTCGGCCGTCTCCCACCGAGGCAGGGTGACCCAAAAAGAAATAAAATAAAAAGAAAATACTTTCATCATCATTCAACACTTTCACCTCACTCACACATAATCACTGTTTTTGCAGAGGTGCTCAGATATGACAGTTCAGAAACCGCTCCAAACTGTCAATATCCCAGACCCATCCTTCAAAGTGCAGGCATTGTACTGCCCATTTCCAGGACCTAAGTGAGACTAAATCTATAATAACCGGTTTAACTGAATCACTTCGCTAAATATAACTTTGCTCACACTCCAACAGCTCGTAAGGTCCCAAAAAATGATATTCTATAAAGAAAAAATCACAATATCCTTCTTTTTCGTTTTAGTGAGCTATACGGGAAAAGGGGTTACTAACACATTGTTCCCGGCATTTTAGTTGACTTTTACAACACGCATGGCTTACGGAGGAAATATTCTTATTCCACTTCCCCATGGATATAAAAGGAAAAATAATAAGAACAAGAACTATTAAGATAAAATCAAAGAAAACTCAGATGAGTGTGTATAAATAAACGTGTACATGTATGTGTAGTGTGACCTAAGTGTAAGTAGAAGTAGCAAGAAATACGTACCTGAAATCTTGCATATTTATGAGACAGAAAAAAGACACCAGCAATCCTACCATCATGAAAAAGAAATACTAGCTTCCTTTTACACTCACTTGGTAGGACGGTAGTACCTCCCTGGGTGGTTGCTGTCTACCAACCTACTACCTATATGAAGGTATCGTAATGACACGATTGCAAACAAACCATACCACGGGCGGGATTTGAACCCGCGGTCAGAGAGTCTCTAAACTCCAGACCGTCACGTAAGCCACTGGACCAGCTAGCTACAATAAGATTCGTCCAACTAGGTATATTTCTACACCATAGGAAGGTTAGCACAGGCACCACTGTGACCGCAAATGCAAGTTTTTACAGACGAATCTCCAGCTAGCGTGGCCGTGACGAACTCTAGCTCAAGTTGGACGAATCTTATTGTGGCTAGCTGGTCCAGTGGCTAACGCGACTGTCTGGAGTTTAGAGACTCTCTGACCGCGGGTTCAAATCCAGCCCATGGTATGGTTTGTTTGCAAT
The DNA here is from genome assembly GCF_038502225.1 of Cherax quadricarinatus. Lineage (NCBI taxonomy): Eukaryota > Metazoa > Arthropoda > Malacostraca > Decapoda > Parastacidae > Cherax > Cherax quadricarinatus. Next base: position 26,147 of record NW_027196801.1, read on the forward strand.
CGTGTCATTACGATTTCGTGAGTCATGTTGACGGCATTGAGGGAACTTGAGCTAGAGTTCGTCACGGCCACGCTAGCTGGAGATTCGTCTGTAAAAACTTGCATTTGTGGTCACAGTGGTGCCTATGCTAACCTTCCTATGGTGTAGAAATATACCTAGTTGGATGAATCTTATTGTGGGTAGCTTGTCTAGTGGCTAACGCGACGGTCTGGAGTTTTGAGACTCTCTGACCGCGGGTTCAAATCCCGCCCGTGGTTTATGTGGAGGTATATATAGAGGTATATTTGGAGGTGTATATGGAAGTGTACATGGAAAAGTATGTGATAAATGGTTTGAAAAACTGACAAGTTGAAGATTGAGACACTTATGCAACATATGGGAACAGAGCAAGATCCGGCATAAGCGAGGTCTAAAGCTCAGTGCCCCAAGGCACTGTCCTGGCACCTCTGCTGTTTCTCATCCTCACAGCGGACATAGGTAAAAACACCCGTCATAGTTTTGTATCATTTGCAGATGACATTAAAATAAACATGAAAGTCACTGTGGAAGATGACACTGAAAAATACACAAATAACCCGCACATAGAAGAGAGAAGCTTACCACGACGTTTCGGACGACTTGGACCATTTACAAAGTCACACTAACCAGAAGTGGAGCAGGACGGCTATATACAGGCAGGAAGAGGTAGTGGTGGTAGTAGTAGTAGTATTAGTAGTAGTAGTGGTAGTATATATAGGCACTACCTCTTCCTGCCTATATATAGCCGTCCTGCTCCACTTCGGGTTATTGTGACTTCGTAAATGGTCCAAGTCGGACCGAAACGTCGTCGTAAGCTCCTCTCTTCTATGTGCGGGTTATTTGTGTATCGTTCCAGTCACGGTATTGTGCCTTTTTTGTTATTCACTGAAAAATTTCAGTAAGACATAAGCAGGGTTTTCCAGTGGGCTGTAGAGAACAACATGACGTTCAATGGTGATAAGTTCCAGCTTCTTAGGTAGAGTGAAGGAGAGAGAGAGAGATTCATGATAATATACACCTGGAAAGTACTCGAGGGCCTGGTCCCAAATCTGCACATTACCATAACATACAGGAGCGAGAGATATGGGAGGAAGTGTAAAATAAACCCAGTTAGGAGCAGGTGTGTGGTGGGGACAATAAGAGAACACTGTATCAACATCCGAGGTCCCAGATTGTTCAGCATCTTACCAGAAGATATCAGAAACACGGCTGGAACAAGTGTAGAAGCCTTCAAGAGTAAACTGGAAAATTATCTTCTCCAGGTGCCAGATCAATCAGTCTGTGGTGGATATGTTGGCCAGCGGGCCTCCAGCAACAAAAGCCTGGTTGACCAGGCAAGCACCAGACGAGCCTGGCCCATGAGCGGGATCAGAGAGTAATTAAACTCTCGAAACTTATCAAAGGTAAAGGCAAGGTACCTGGAGTTCACTTTACATCTTCACTCACAGTTTACCTCACACCTTCACTTAAGTTCATCTCATTTATTCAACTGCAGTTAACTTTCCCATCACCAGTAGTCCACCTTTCACTTTCACCTCTTGTTCACTTTCACCTCTTGTTCACTTTCACCTCTTGTTCACTTTCACCTCTTGTTCACTTTCACCTCTTGTTCACTTTCACCTTTTATCCTACACATGTTTCTCAGTTTTGAGCTTCTATGGCTCATTAAATCCTTCCTGCTCACTACTGACAAGATATCTGTTAACTGAATGATGGTAAAAGTGTTACCTTTTTCTGGAGTCACTTTACCTTACCAGGAAACAACTGATGTGGTAAAAAATATAGTAGAGATGAGAGTAATAATGATCCTAAACATCAGGTCAAGAAAATATGAAAAGGAAAACATTCTTTTAATGTGTACAAACATTGCAGATAATTGCTTAGTATATTTAACAGTGAATGTTGCACGAGGTATGGAAAATAGAGAGGATGACGGGAAAATTTTATATCACTTGTGTAGTTATTCCTCTACTGAGTGATTCTTAGCACCAGCATGGTTAGCACCAGCATGGTTAGCACCAGCATGGTTAGCACCAGTATGGTTAGCACCAGCATGGTTAGCACCAGCATGGTTAGCACCAGCATGGTTAGCACCAGCATGGTTAGCACCAGCATGGTTAGCACCAGCATGGTTAGCACCTGCATGGTTAGCACCAGCATGGTTAGCACCAGCATGGTTAGCACCAGCATGGTTAGCACCAGCATGGTTAGCACCAGCATGGTTACCACCAGCATGGTTACCACCAGCATGGTTAGCACCTGCATGGTTAGCACCAGCATGGTTACCACCAGCATGGTTAGCACCAGCATGGTTAGCACCTGCATGGTTACCACCAGCATGGTTACCACCAGCATGGTTAGCACCAGCATGGTTAGCACTAGCATGGTTAGCACTAGCATGGTTAGCACTAGCATGGTTAGCACCTGCATGGTTAGCACCAGCATGGTTACCACCAGCATGGTTAGCACCTGCATGGTTACCACCAGCATGGTTAGCACCAGCATGGTTAGCACTAGCATGGTTAGCACTAGCATGGTTAGCACTAGCATGGTTAGCACCAGCATGGTTACCACCAGCATGGTTACCACCAGCATGGTTAGCACCTGCATGGTTAGCACCAGCATGGTTACCACCAGCATGGTTAGCACCAGCATGGTTAGCACTAGCATGGTTAGCACCTGCATGGTTACCACCAGCATGGTTAGCACCTGCATGGTTAGCACCAGCATGGTTAGCACCAGCATGGTTACCACCAGCATGGTTACCACCAGCATGGTTAGCACCAGCATGGTTAGCACCAGCATGGTTACCACCAGCATGGTTACCACCAGCATGGTTACCACCAGCATGGTTAGCACCAGCATGGTTAGCACCAGCATGGTTAGCACCAGCATGGTTAGCACCAGCATGGTTAGCACTAGCATGGTTAGCACCTGCATGGTTAGCACCAGCATGGTTAGCACCAGCATGGTTAGCACTAGCATGGTTAGCACCTGCATGGTTAGCACCAGCATGGTTAGCACCAGCATGGTTAGCACCTGCATGGTTAGCACCAGCATGGTTAGCACCAGCATGGTTAGCACCTGCATGGTTAGCACCTGCATGGTTAGCACTAGCATGGTTAGCACCAGCATGGTTAGCACCTGCATGGTTAGCACCAGCATGGTTAGCACCAGCATGGTTAGCACCTGCATGGTTAGCACCAGTATGGTTAGCACCAGCATGGTTAGCACCAGCATGGTTAGCACCAGTATGGTTAGCACCAGCATGGTTAGCACCAGCATGGTTAGCACCAGCATGGTTAGCACCAGCATGGTTAGCACCAGCATGGTTAGCACCAGTATGGTTAGCACCAGCATAGTTAGCACCAGCATGGTTAGCACCAGCATGGTTAGCACCAGCATGGTTAGCACTAGCATGGTTAGCACCAGCATGGTTAGCACCAGCATGGTTAGCACCAGCATGGTTAGCACCAGCATGGTTAGCACCAGCATGGTTAGCACCAGCATGGTTAGCACCAGCATGGTTAGCACCAGCATGGTTAGCACCAGCATGGTTAGCACCAGCATGGTTAGCACCAGCATGTTTAGCACCAGTATGGTTAGCACCAGCATGGTTAGCACCAGCATGGTTAGCACCAGCATGGTTAGCACCAGTATGGTTAGCACCAGCATGGTTAGCACCAGCAGGGTTAGCACCAGCATGGTTAGCACCAGCATGGTTAGCACCTGCATGGTTAGCACCAGCATGGTTAGCACCAGCATGGTTAGCACCTGCATGGTTAGCACCAGTATGGTTAGCACCAGCATGGTTAGCACCAGCATGGTTAGCACCAGTATGGTTAGCACCAGCATGGTTAGCACCAGCATGGTTAGCACCAGCATGGTTAGCACCAGCATGGTTAGCACCAGCATGGTTAGCACCAGTATGGTTAGCACCAGCATAGTTAGCACCAGCATGGTTAGCACCAGCATGGTTAGCACCAGCATGGTTAGCACTAGCATGGTTAGCACCAGCATGGTTAGCACCAGCATGGTTAGCACCAGCATGGTTAGCACCAGCATGGTTAGCACCTGCATGGTTAGCACCAGCATGGTTAGCACCAGCATGGTTAGCACCAGCATGGTTAGCACCAGCATGGTTAGCACCAGCATGGTTAGCACCAGCATGGTTAGCACCAGTATGGTTAGCACCAGCATGGTTAGCACCAGTATGGTTAGCACCAGCATGGTTAGCACCTGCATGGTTAGCACCAGCATGGTTAGCACCTGCATGGTTAGCACCAGCATGGTTAGCACCAGCATGGTTAGCACCAGCATGGTTAGCACCAGCATGGTTAGCACCTGCATGGTTAGCACCAGCATGGTTAGCACCAGCATGGTTAGCACCAGCATGGTTAGCACCTGCATGGTTAGCACCAGCATGGTTAGCACCAGCATGGTAAGCACCAGCATGGTTAGCACCAGCATGGTTAGCACCAGCATGGTTAGCACCAGCATGGTTAGCACCAGCATGGTTAGCACCAGCATGGTTAGCACCAGTATGGTTAGCACCAGCATGGTTAGCACCAGCATGGTTAGCACCAGTATGGTTAGCACCAGCATGGTTAGCACCTGCATGGTTAGCACCAGCATGGTTAGCACCAGCATGGTTAGCACCAGCATGGTTAGCACCAGCATGGTTAGCACCAGCATGGTTAGCACCAGCATAGTTAGCACCAGCATGGTTAGCACCAGCATGGTTAGCACCTGCATGGTTAGCACCTGCATGGTTAGCACCAGCATGGTTAGCACCAGCATGGCTAGCACCAGCATGGTTAGCACCTGCATGGTTAGCACCAGCATGGTTAGCACCAGCATGGTTAGCACCAGCATGGTTACCACCAGCATGGTTAGCACCAGCATGGTTAGCACCAGCATGGTTAGCACCTGCATGGTTAGCACCAGCATGGTTAGCACCAGCATGGTTAGCACCAGCATGGTTAGCACCAGCATGGTTAGCACCAGCATGGTTAGCACCAGCATGGTTAGCACCAGCATGGTTACCACCAGCATGGTTAGCACCAGCATGGTTAGCACCAGCATGGTTAGCACCAGCATGGTTAGCACCTGCATGGTTAGCACCAGCATGGTTAGCACCAGCATGGTTAGCACCAGCATGGTTAGCACCAGCATGGTTAGCACCAGCATGGTTAGCACCAGCATGGTTAGCACCAGTATGGTTAGCACCAGCATGGTTAGCACCAGCATGGTTAGCACCAGCATGGTTAGCACCAGCATGGTTAGCACCAGTATGGTTAGCACCAGCATGGTTAGCACCAGCATGGTTAGCACCAGCATGGTTAGCACCAGCATGGTTAGCACCAGCATGGTTAGCACCAGCAGGGTTAGCACCAGCATGGTTAGCACCAGCATGGTAAGCACCAGCAGGGTTAGCACCAGCATGGTTAGCACTAGCATGGTTAGCACCAGCATGGTTAGCACCAGCATGGTTAGCACCAGCATGGTTAGCACCAGCATGGTTAGCACTAGCATGGTTAGCACTAGCATGGTTAGCACCAGCATGGTTAGCACCAGCATGGTTAGCACCAGCAGGGTTAGCACCAGCATGGTTAGCACCAGCATGGTAAGCACCAGCAGGGTTAGCACCAGCATGGTTAGCACCAGCATGGTTAGCACCAGCATGGTAAGCACCAGCAGGGTTAGCACCAGCATGGTTAGCACTAGCATGGTTAGCACTAGCATGGTTAGCACCAGCAGGGTTAGCACCAGCATGGTTAGCACCAGCATGGTAAGCACCAGCAGGGTTAGCACCAGCATGGTTAGCACCAGCATGGTTAGCACCAGTATGGTTAGCACCAGCATAGTTAGCACCAGCATGGTTAGCACCAGCATGGTTAGCACCAGCATGGTTAGCACCTGCATGGTTAGCACCAGCATGGTTAGCACCAGCATGGTTAGCACCAGCAGGGTTAGCACCAGCATGGTTAGCACCAGCATGGTAAGCACCAGCAGGGTTAGCACCAGCATGGTTAGCACTAGCATGGTTAGCACCAGCATGGTTAGCACCAGCATGGTTAGCACCAGCATGGTTAGCACCAGCATGGTTAGCACCAGCATGGTTAGGGAGCTGATGGATCAATGTCCATCTTGCCTACCCTGATACTTGAAAAAAATGGAATAGTTGTAAACAAAGTTGATATAATTGCTGGAGAGGGAGTTAATACTAAAAAAATAATTTGAGAAAAGGTAATAATGCGATTTAAAAAAATATTCCCAATTTGCCAGGGGTTCGAGTCCCCCCCCCCCCTTTCCACCGTCTGGGAAAAATTAAGGAGTTTGACAATAGTTCTATATTCACTGTATAACTGAGACAGCCTGATAAGTCCCACTCTGAAGCAGAATTTCAGTGATTCCACTGATGACTGTGGTGAACAGTGATCCCATTGATGGGTATAGTGAACAGTGATCCCTTTGAAATATCTACTGAACAGTAATCCCATTGATGTATCTAGTGAACAGTGATCACTTTGATGTATCTAGTGAACAGTGATCTCATTTATGTATCTAGTGAACAGTGATCACTTTGATGTATCTAATGAACAGTGATCCCTTTGATCTATCTAGTGAACAGTGATTCCTTTGATGTATCTAGTGAACAGTGATTTCATTTATGTATCTAGTGAACAGTGATCCCTTTGATGTGTCTAGTGAACAGTGATCCCTTTGATGTATCTAGTGAACAGTGATCCCATTGATGTGTCTAGTGAACAGTGATCCCATTGATGTATCTAGTGAACAGTGATCCCTTTGATGTATCTAGTGAACAGTGATCACTTTGATGTATCTACTGAACAGTGATCCCTTTGCTGTATGTAGTGAACAGTGATCCCATTGATGTATCTAGTGAACAGTGATCCCATTGATGTATCTAGTGAACAGTGATCCCTTTGATGTATCTAGTGAACAGTGATCCCATTGATGTATCTAGTGAACAGTGATCCCATTGATGTATCTAGTGAACAGTGATGCCACTAATATATATCAAATGTTTATTGTTGTCATGGACGAACCTCTTGGTCACCAGCTGACGTGCAGGTATATATGGGGTTTCAAAGCTTCGTTAACCAGGAAGAGTCGTAGTCTGACAGTGAGGTTGACTTCTGGTATCGTTAAGGTCATCAGGTCGAGCTCAATAAGCACAAGCACCTTCCTTTTATTTTTTTTTTTATAAAAAACTGAAGATGCCTTCACTGATCACTAGTGTTTTATTAATCTGTATTTGTATCTTCCGCGAGAATTATTACAAAAATGTTGATAATTATGAACTGTATTAGAAAGATGGAGAGCCAGTAACAGGTAGGTTTATGCTGAGAAAAATACTTTGTATATTAATGAAGACAGATTGTTGATAAGATGAGAGTAAACTGAAGAATAGGAATATTTAGTTAGAACTGTCTTTGTGGGACATTCTCTCTCTCTCTCTCTCTCCCTCTCTCTCTCTCTCTCTCTCTCTCTCTCTCTCTCTCTCTCTCTCTCTCTCTCTCTCTCTCTCTCTCTCTCTCTCTCTCTCTCTCTCTCTCTCTCTCTCTCTCTCTCTCTCTCTCTCTCCCTCTCTCTCTCTCTCTCTCTCTCTCTCTCTCTCGCTCTCTCTCTCGCTCTCTCTCTCGCTCTCTCTATCTCTCTCTTTTTCTCGCTGTTCTTAATCAAATAAACGTTTTGTATCAGTCAACAATATTTATAATGTAAATGGACTAGACAACCAACAAGTTAAAGAAAGAAACATTTGTGTAAAACTTGGGAATCTTCCTTAATCTTTCTTCTTTCACAATAATGATTACAAAATATTGCACAAGTCACTGTTTCTTCAATATCATCCCATATGTTGCACAAGTCACTGTTTCTTCAACATCATCCCATATGTTGCACAAGTCACTGTTTCATCAATATCATCCAATATGTTGCACAAGTCACTGTTTCTTCAATATCATCCCATATGTTGCACAAGTCACTGTTTCTTCAACATCATCCCATATGTTGCACAAGTCACTGTTTCTTCAATATCATTCCCATATGTTGCACAAGTCACTGTTTCTTCAATATCATTCCCATATGTTGCACAAGTCACTGTTTCTTCAACATCATCCCATATGTTGCACAAGTCACTGTTTCTTCAATATCATTCCCATATGTTGCACAAGTCACTGTTTCTTCAATATCATTCCCATATGTTGCACAAGTCACTGTTTCTTCAATATCATCCCATATGTTGCACAAGTGTTTCTTCAATATCAAACACCTTACAGCTTCACTTGCAGTGCAACTTGCAGAACACCAGAGGGACTCAAACATCAAACCATCCACAACAATGGTGAGAAATGTATCACAGTGTAATGGCGTAATTAACACAGTGAAGGCGGAAAACAGATGAATGTCATTGAGTAAATATTTGTGTTTCTGCCTCTCAGAAACTTTGTTAATGTAAGTAATTACTACGAACAATTCACAATAATTTTGACGTGATGTTCACACACGAACATGAGTAAGTTCAAATGGTTCACCACTTGAGTGAACCTTAGAGAACCTTATTGGAGATTAGAGACAACAATTGAATGAACCTTAGAGAACCTTATTGGAGATCAGAGACAACAATTGAATGAACCTTAGAGAACCTTATTGGAGATCAGAGACAACAATTGAATGAACCTTAGAGAACCTTATTGGAGATCAGAGACAACAATTGAATGAACCTTAGAGAACCTTATTGTAGATCAGAGACAACAATTGAATGAACCTTAGAGAACCTTATTGGAGATCAGAGACAACAATTGAATGAACCTTAGAGAACCTTATTGGAGATCAGAGACAACAATTGAATGAACCTTAGAGAACCTTATTGGAGATCAGAGACAACAATTGAATGAACCTTAGAGAACCTAATTGTAGATCAGAGACAACAATTGAATGAACCTTAGAGAACCTTATTGGAGATCAGAGACAACAATTGAATGAACCTTAGAGAACCTTATTGGAGATCAGAGACAACAATTGAATGAACCTTAGAGAACCTTATTGGAGATCAGAGACAACAATTGAATGAACCTTAGAGAACCTTATTGGAGATCAGAGACAACAATTGAATGAACCTTAGAGAACCTTATTTAGATCAGAACCTTATTGGAGATCAGAGACAACAATTGAATGAACCTTAGAGAACCTTATTGGAGATCAGAGACAACAATTGAATGAACCTTAGAGAACCTTATTGTAGATCAGAGACAACAATTGAATGAACCTTAGAGAACCTTATTGTAGATCAGAGACAACAATTGAATGAACCTTAGAGAACCTTATTGTAGATCAGAGACAACAATTGAATGAACCTTAGAGAACCTTATTGTAGATCAGAGACAACAATTGAATGAACCTTAGAGAACCTTATTGGAGATCAGAGACAACAATTGAATGAACCTTAGAGAACCTTATTGGAGATCAGAGACAACAATTGAATGAACCTTACAGAACCTTATTGGAGATCAGAGACAACAATTGATGTAAGACAAATGTTGTACTTAGAATGATTATTTAATGTTAGTGCGCTTCTAGCAAGAGAGTTATTGACTAAGTGATGGTGAATCATTCCTCTTTTTCTTGCGTAATTTTTCCCTGAGGGGAAACAGCTGATGTGGCGAAGAAATTTTTTGATCTTTGATGTGAAGGAAATAAACGACTGTTTTTCTTTCTTTTCTTCTTTCACGTTTCCTTTTTTCACGAAATTCTTCTTTCTTTTCTTTCATACTTCCATTTTTTTTCCTTATTTCGTAAATCCCTTCCATCTTCTTTCGTTCTATACGTCGTTCCCTTTAACTTCCAACTTTCTGCTTTCACACTTCTTTCTTTTTTCTTTCTTGTTTTTTTTTTCTTCATTCATATTATAATCTATATTTTATTCTTTTGTCGTACTTCTTTTCTTTCAAATTTTCTGCTTTCTTTTCTCATACTATTAGCCTTTCTTCTTTCATTCTACCTTCTACATCACTTTTTTGTCTTCTTTCATCCTACTTTTCTCTCTTCTTTCTTGTTGCTTTCTTAATTCTCATTTCTTCCTTCTTTCACACAACCAACTTCTATATTACAACTATTATTTTCTTTTATTCAACCTTCTTTCTTATTCCACACTACTCTTTCTTCTTTCATTTTACTTCATTCAAATTTCTTTCACATTTCTATTCATTCTTCATTCATAGAAAGAATTAGTTGTTACTTCATACTAACTTACTTCTTTTATCCTGCCTTCTGTTTTCTTTCATATTACGTTTCTTTCATCATGATATCCCTTCTTTCATTTTGGATTTTTTTTCTCTTTCCCAACATCTACTTTCCTTCAAACTTCCATTTTTTTTTCAAACCTTCTTATTTTTCATACTTTTTTTCTTCCTTCACAGTTCATTCATTGATTACCTTTCTTCTATCATTCCTCCTTCCATTCTTTCTTCTTCCTGACTTCTTCTTTCTTGCTTCCCATATTTCATGGTATCATCTTATTCAGAATTTATTTTCTTTCTTTCTTCTTTAACACTTTTCTTTCTTTATGCTACTTTTCCTTCATTCCTAAATTTTACTTCTTTCATAGTATTCATCTTGTGAGAAAAGTTCATTCTCTTTCACATTACTTCTTTATTTGTATATCTTCTTTCATTATACACTTATTCTTCTTTCATATCATTCCTTCTTTTATTATAACATTCATCTTTCATACTACCCATTCTTCTTTCATACAATCTACTCTTCTTTCATTCTACTCCATCTTTTTTCAAACTACCTCATCTTCTTTCTTATTACCCCTCTTCTTTCATAGTACCCCTCTTCTTTAATACTACTCTCTCTTCTTTCATATTACCCCTTCTTTCATATTACCCACCCTTCTTTCAGGGTGGAATATTATGGGAGGCTGTTGTGATTGTGAAATTAGTGCTGGGGGGGGGGGCTGTGAAGTGTGGTTTGTTTCTGGTTTTTGTGTTTGGTTGATATTGGGTGACAGGAGTTGAGACGTTTCTGTTATCATTTGTGTTTCATGTTCCCCCGGACGCTGAACTTTCCTGTCTGTTGTTGACTGTCCTGTTTCTCTTTCCTTCCACTGGTGTTGTCTTACTCCCACTCTCAGTTGTTCCCTTTCTTTTCATGTTCTGTCTCGATTGAGGTACACTTATTTATATTCTTGAGAGTCTTTTAACAGCGGCTTCTGTTGTAGTATCCTGTTCCATACCACTTCTGTCAATTTGATTGGTCGATTTCTTTCCCTCGAATAACCCCCCATCCCTCCATGTCTGTGAAAATTTTCTATTTGAGATATGTCCCTCTTGCAATGATATGTGTGTATGTGTGTGTGTGTGTGTGTGTGTGTGTGTGTGAGCGCTCACGCGCGCGCCTTTACGCACTTTTCTCTTAGACTTTGAGATAGAGGAGGGTCACTGTATTACAGGGCTCACTTTACTACGTATGTGTGTGTGTGTGTGTGATCGTTTATGTACTTGTCTCTTGTCTATGAGAATAAAGGGAGAGTCACTGTGTCACACTAGGCTACGCTACTCTTTTGAAGATTATAGAATTATTTCTCAATCTATTTCTTATTAATATATAATAATATTTACTATAATAATTATTTACTGGTATACACGTGTGTTTGTGTTTGTGTGCGTGGGTGCGTGCGTGCGTGCGCGTTTGCAAGCTTGTCATTCTTTGAGAAGGGGGGGTCACTAGGCTACACAACTCTTCTGAAGATTTTTATATAACTTTCTAAATATTGTGAGGGCTTCCCCTATCTATCTCCTGGGACTCCAAGTTAGAGAGAGAGTGATGGTATAACATACAACCAGCAGGGCGAGACACTGAGACTTTAGACACCAACCAAAATTCCTGCCACATATAGGCAAGTGACGTCGTCTGCACAGCAGTAGAGGTTCCTTCTGATGGTGTCTTCTATAAACTCTCTTAGTTTGTAACTTCCTCCGTAGCTTTTTCATACATTTAATTTTTTTTTTTTTTAATAAATTGGTATTCACTCTTTTTTCTTTAGTGTTATGGCCATAATCATTACCTGATGATATTAACTGTAGTCACAACACCATTTAAAGGATATTGACTAAATTGTTTTCTCTCATTATTTACTGTATCACTCATTTATGACTTTATCACTGAACTGCTATCATAACCGACCAGATATTTGCATTTATTTTTATTTAAGGTCACAACCTTGACCCATTAAATATGTTTGTTTTGATTATTTGTGTCAGCACTGGAGCCAGCAGCCTGACCAGCTACTTGCTACCCTCCCTCTCACAACTTCCAGTAACACCCGTATTCAAATTGAAATTGTAAAATTCTTGATCTTATCACATTATTCACACTCTTGAAAGCTGTTACACTCTACTAGGTATGTTTACTGATTCATTCACGTACGATGACCGCTAAAAATATCTTAGGACAGCCACTAGAGCGCTAATCCTGGGAGCACTATTTAATTAACGATACTGCTTCACATGTGTGTGTGTGTGTGTGTGTGTGTGTGTGTGTGTGTGTGTGTGTGTGTGCTCTCCCTTTGTTTTACATTCAATCTTTCATCACCAACAATCCTTTTTCTACGGTGACATGGGAAGGTTCCCCACTACCGGCTGTACAATTACTGCTTTAACTTGGAACTGTATTACACTAAACGTTATGTTCTTTTCTTCTCAAAGCGCACTGATATTTTCTTGAAGTATTTTAAGGAATTTGTAAATGCACTTTACGGGCTCACACGCATTTTTTCAGCATTTTTTCCCTCGAAGGCTAGACAGAAAATCACTAATTGTTTGGAGCTCACACACAAACACACATGTGACCTTAACACAAGAGCCGGAGATGCAATGACCACGCAGAGATGTAGTGATCTCTCTGTTATACTTAGTAACAAAAGATACATGAAGATCACATTCTTATATATAGTAACACCAAAGATACAAATATCACACTGTTATACATAGTAACAGCAGAATTAAGAGGATCACACTGTTATTCATAGTAACGCAGAGATACTAAGATTACGATGTTATACATAGTAATACCAGAGATACAGTGATCACATTGTTGTATATTGTAACACCAGATACAATCATCACATTATTATACATAGTAACACCAGTGATACAGTAATCAAGCTGTTACACATAGTAACACCAGAGATACAATGATCACGTTTACAGGGATACAATGATCACATGTAATAACACAGGAGGACACACAGATTTATTTGTGACCTTTCCTGTTATTATATCTACCTGTATATATTGATATTATAACACCTGTGTTGTAATATATATGGGCAGTGCTCCATGCAGTTGCCCTCACAACACACACTCAGCACTCATTATCACTGTTAAATATGTTCTTCACTCACATACACACTCAGCACTCATTATCACTGTTATAATGTTCGTTACTCACATATACACTCAGTACCACTATTCACATCATGTAATTGTTGTTTCTTACTGACTTCCTGTGACATTCAGATTCATTATTTACTTATCTCTTAACAAAATAAATAAGGTACAAATATACATTATTTGTATCACTGAGATTCTTATACATCGTGAAGTAACTCTATTAGAAGAACATTTCGCCTCTATAATAAAGTTATGCATAATAACACTAGAGATACAGATATACATAGTAACACCATAAGTACATACACCAAACTGTTATACATGTTAACACAGAAGATACAAAGACGATGATATTATATACAGAAACATGCATAAAATTGATTTTAACAAATTACATACTATGACATATAAATAGAAGAATAAAATTTAAAATAATTGGCCTCACCATGGTGGTGTAACCGGACGAGAAGTTCTTCTCTTCTGGCTGGACTACGGTACGAGTCTACCCGGGTGGATGTATTTACTCAGCACAGATTTCTGTGTGTCCCTCTCTGTAATTACATCTGTCTGTATATAATGATATTAAAACATTTGTTCTAATATCATATATGGGTAATGCTCCATGGTGAGGCTACATTTGAAGAGTTAAGTTCCTCTTTGAGGAAATGCTGTGTTTGGGGTTCACAGCTCTCAACGTCCCCCTCAAATGTACTGTAACAGTTCCGTTTTTCTTCCTATACGAAGCTGTTTTGTTGCCGAGTGAGTGAGTGAGTGAGTGTACAACATATTATTGCGCATTGTTAAAAAGTGTTTAGTGAGTGTGGGAGTATTGAGCACATTATTACATATCGTTAAAGAATGTGAGTGAGTGAGTGTGTTTGAGAGTGCAAAGTACATTATTCCACATTGTTTAAGAATACTGAGTGGGTGTGGGAGTGCAGAGTACATTAGTAGATTTTGTCACAGAGTGCAGAGATTGATAAGTCACTGGACAAAGATCAACATAGATAGAGACGTTGTTCCAGGAAAAGACTGTCCGGTAAAAAAGTCTTTTCTTCACCTTTTTAAATGGCACAAATCATCACCTATTTTTTTCAAAAATTATTACTTAAATATGACAAAGAAACCCGACTTTGGCGAAGAAATATGATATGAAAAACCGTCCAGGGAGGCGATATATGACAGGGAGACCTGTCCAGGGTGACGATATATGACAAGAAGACCTGTCCAGGGTAACGAAAAATGACATGGAAACCCGTCCAGGGTGACGAAATATGACAGGGAAACCAGTCTTGGGTGAAGAAATATGACAGAGAAACCCGGCTTTGCCGACGAAGTATGACAGTGAAACCCGCTCATTGCGACGAAATATGATAGGGAAACCCGTCAACGGCGACAGTATGTGATAAGGAAACCCGTCTAGTGCAACGAAATATAACAGGGAAACCCGTCCAGGGCGCAGAAATATGACAGGGAAACCCGATTGTGGCGATGAAATATATCAGGAAAGCCCGTACAGGGCTACGAAATATGACAGGAAAATCCTACCAGGGCGACGAAATATATCAGAGGAATCTGTACAGAGCGGCGAAATATGAGAGGGAAAACCGACCAGGGAGACGAAATGTGACAGGAAAACTCATACAGGGCGACGAAATATGAAAGAGAAACCTGTCCATGGGGATAAAATATAACAGTGAAACCAGTCCAGGGCGACAAAATATGACAGGTAAACCAGTCCAGGGAGACGATATATGGCATGGAAACTAGTCCAAGGCGACGAAATATGAGAGGGAAACCCGACTAGGGCGACTTAATATATCAGGGAAATCCGTAGAGGGCGACGAAATAAGACAGAAACCTTTCCTGGGCGACGATATGTGACAGGGAAACTCCTTCAGGTCGACGAAATATGACAACGAAACCTGTCAAGTACGACAAAATATAACAGTAAAAACCGTCTTGGGCGACGAAATATATCAGAGATTCCCGTACAGCGCAACAAAATATGACACGGAAACCCGTCCAGGGAGATGAAATATGACAGGTAAACTCGTACAGGGTCACAAAATATGAGACGGAAACCTGTCCAGGGCGACGAAATATGAGAAGGAAACCCGTCAATGGCGACAAAATACGGCAGGGAAACCCGTCAATGGCGATCGAATCTGGCAAGCAAACCTGTCTAGGGCAAAGGAATCTGAATTGAAAACCCGTTCTGGCCCATAAAATATAACTGGGAAACCCATCCAGGGCCACGACATATGACAGGAAGAACCGTCTAGGGCGGCGAAATATGACAGGAAAACCCGACTAAGGTTACGAAATATGACAGGGAAACTCATCAAGGGCGACGATATATGACAGGGGAACCCGTACAGGGCGGCGAAATTTGACGATGACACCCGTCGTTGGCTATGAGATATATCAAGAAAACCTGTTCAGGGCGACGAAAAATGACAAAGAAACCCGAATTTGGAAACGAAATATGACAGGGAAATCCATTTAGGGTGACGACATATGAGAGGGAAAAACATTAAGGAAGACAATATAACAAGGAAACCCGTCCATTGCGAAAAACTATGTCAGTAAAACCAATGCGATAAAATATAACGGTGAAACCTTCCTGAGAGGTGAAATATGAAAGGGAACCCTACCAGGGAGATGGAATATAACAGGGAATCCTGTCCAGGTAGACAGAATATGAGAGGGAAACTAATGTGACAGGGAAATACGACAGGGAAACCCTTCCAGGGCGACAGAATATGAAAGGAGACGCGTTCATGGCGAAAGAATATGAGAGAGAAACCCCTCCAGAAAGACGTAATAGGACAGAGAAACCCGTCCAAGGCGATGAAAAACGGCAGGGAAACTTGTCCAAGCCAAAGAAATATGACAGAAACACGTCTAGGGAGATGAATTATCACGGGGAAACCCGTCCAGGATACCCGTCCAGGGCGATGGGCTATGACGCTGAAATCCCTCCCCAGCCAAGAAATATGAGAAGGAAACGCATCCAGGGAGACGACATATGACAGGGAAACTCGTACAGGGTCTCAAAATATGACAGGGAAACCCATCCAGGGAGAGGAAATATAACAAGGAAACCCGTCCAGGGCGACAGAATATCAGAGAGAACATGTCTAGGGCGTCGTAACATAACAGAGATACCGGTCCAGGGCGATGGAACATGATAGAGAAGCCTGTTAGGGGCGATGGAAAATGACTGGGAAACCGGTCCTGGGCGACGGAGTATGACAGAGAAACCGGTCCAGGGAGAGTGATTTTGACAAGGAAACACGTCCAGGACGACGTAATTTGACAGGGAAACTCGTCGAAGGAGACGAAATATGACAGGGAAATCCGTCCAGGATGACGGAATATGACACTGGAATCCGTCCAGGGCGACAAAATATGACAGGGAAACTCTATCAAGGGCGACGAAATATTAAATGACAACCCGTCCAGGGAGATGAAATATATCCAGGGAGACAGAATATGACACGGAAATCATTCGAGGGGGACTAAATAAGATAAAGAAACCCGTCAAAGACGACAAAATGCAACAGGGAAACCCGTCAAGAACGACAAAATACAGCAGGGAAACCCGTCGAAAGTGAAAAAAATATGAAAAGAAAACCGGAAGAGGGCGACGAAACCAGCCAAGGGCGATGAAATATGGCAGGGAAACACGTTGAAGGAGATGAAATATCACCCGTTCAGAACGATGAAAAATGACAGGGATACCCGTTCAGGACGATGAAAAATGACAGGGATACCCGTTCAGGACGATGAAAAATGACAGGGATACCCGTTCAGGACGATGAAAAATGACAGGGATTCCCGTCCACCGCGCTAGAATATGACGCTGAAATCCGTCCCTAGCGAAGAAATATGACAGGTAAACCCGTTCGGGGCGACGAAATATGAGTGAAACCTGTCCATTGAGACGAAATATGACAGAAAACCTGTCTAGGTCGATGAAATATGACAGAATACCTGTCTAGGGCGATGAAATATGACAGTGAAAACCGTCACTGGCGAGAAAATAAGAGTGGGAAAAACATCCATGGCGATAAAATAAGAGAGTGAATCCCGTCCAGCACAACGAGATATGACAGCGAAACCAGCCAAGCGTGATGGAAGAGACACAAAAAGCCGTCCAGGGCGACAAAATATGAGAGAGAAACCCATCCTGGGCGACGAAATATGAGAGAGAAACCCATCCTGGGCGACAAAATATGAGAGAGAAACCCATCCTGGGCGACGAAATATGAGAGAGAAACCCATCCTGGGCGACGAAATATGAGAGAAAATCCCATCCTGGGCGACGAAATATGAGAGAGAAACCCATCCTGGGCGACGAAATATGAGAGAGAAACCCATCCTGGGCGACGAAATATGAGAGAAAATCCCATCCTGGGCGACGAAATATGAGAGAGAAACCCATCCTGGGCGACGAAATATGAGAGAGAAACCCATCCTGGGCGACGAAATATGAGAGAAAATCCCATCCTGGGCGACGAAATATGAGAGAGAAACCCATCCTGGGCGACGAAATATGAGAGAGAAACCCATCCTGGGCGACGAAATATGAGAGAGAAACCCATCCTGGGCGACGAAATATGAGAGAGAAACCCATCCTGGGCGACGAAATATGAGAGAGAAACCCATCCTGGGCGACGAAATATGAGAGAGAAACCCATCCTGGGCGACGAAATATGAGAGAGAAACCCATCCTGGGCGACGAAATATGAGAGAGAAACCCATTCTGGGCGACGAAATATGAGAGAGAAACCCATCCTGGGCGACGAAATATGAGAGAGAAACCCATCCTGGGCGACGAAATATGAGAGAGAAACCCATCCTGGGCGACGAAATATGAGAGAGAAACCCATCCTGGGCGACGAAATATGAGAGAGAAACCCATCCTGGGCGACGAAATATGAGAGAGAAACCCATCCTGGGCGACGAAATATGAGAGAAAATCCCATCCTGGGCGACGAAATATGAGAGAGAAACCCATCCTGGGCGACGAAATATGAGAGAGAAACCCATCCTGGGCGACGAAATATGAGAGAGAAACCCATCCTGGGCGACGAAATATGAGAGAGAAACCCATCCTGGGCGACGAAATATGAGAGAGAAACCCATCCTGGGCGACGAAATATGAGAGAGAAACCCATCCTGGGCGACGAAATATGAGAGAGAAACCCATCCTGGGCGACAAAATATGAGAGAGAAACCCATCCTGGGCGACGAAATATGAGAAACCCATCCTGGGCGACGAAATACGGGAGCGATACCCGTTCTGGGCGACGAAATATGAGAGAGAAACCCTTCCTGGGCGACAAAATATGAGAGAGAAACCCATCCTGGGCGACGAAATATGAGAAACCCATCCTGGGCGACGAAATACGGGAGCGATACCCGTTCTGGGCGACGAAATATGAGAGAGAAACCCATCCTGGGCGACGAAATATGAGAGAAAATCCCATCCTGGGCGACGAAATATGAGAGAGAAACCCATCCTGGGCGACGAAATATGAGAGAGAAACCCATCCTGGGCGACGAAATATGAGAGAAAATCCCATCCTGGGCGACGAAATATGAGAGAGAAACCCATCCTGGGCGACGAAATATGAGAGAGAAACCCATCCTGCGCGACGAAATCGGAGTGAGAAACCCATTCTGGGCGACGAAATATGAGAGAGAAACCCATCCTGGGCGACGAAATATGAGAGAGAAACCCATCCTGGGCGACGAAATATGAGAGAGAAACCCATCCTGGGCGACGAAATATGAGAGAGAAACCCATCCTGGGCGACGAAATATGAGAGAAAATCCCATCCTGGGCGACGAAATATGAGAGAGAAACCCATCCTGGGCGACGAAATATGAGAGAGAAACCCATCCTGGGCGACGAAATATGAGTGAGAAACCCATTCTGGGCGACGAAATATGAGAGAGAAACCCATCCTGGGCGACGAAATATGAGAGAGAAACCCATCCTGGGCGACGAAATATGAGAGAGAAACCCATCCTGGGCGACGAAATATGAGAGAGAAACCCATCCTGGGCGACGAAATATGAGAGAGAAACCCATCCTGGGCGACGAAATATGAGAGAGAAACCCATCCTGGGCGACGAAACATGAGAGAGAAACCCATCCTGGGCGACGAAATATGAGAGAGAAACCCATCCTGTGCAACGAAATACGAGAGAGAAATCCATCCTGGGCGACGAAATATGAGAGAGAAACCCATCCTGGGCGACGAAATATGAGAGAGAAACCCATCCTGGGCGACGAAATATGAGAAAGAAACCTGTCCAGGGCGATGAAATATGACAGGGAAACACGTCTAGGACGATAAAATATGACAGGGAAACTCCTCTAAGGGTACGAAATATGTCAGGGAAACCCGTCCAGCGAGACGTAATATGAGAGGGAAACCCATCAGGGGCGACAAAATAAGACAGGGAAACCCATCCATGGAGATAAATTATGACAGTGAATCCCGTCCAGGACGATGAAATATGAGAGCGAAACCAATCAAAGTGTTGGAATAAGACAAAGAAAACCGTAAAGGGAAACTGAATATGATAGAGATACCCATCCAGGGTGACAAAATATGACAAAGAAAAACGTCTATGACGTCGATATTCGACAATGTACCTGTCCAGTGTGGTGAAATATTAGAGGAAAACCCGACTATGATGACGAAATATGACAGGGAAACCCTTACAGGGCGACGAAATATGACAGGGAAACCCTTACAGGGCGACGAAATATGACATGGAAACCCTTACAGGGCGACGAAATATGACAGGGAAACCCTTACAGGGCGACGAAATATGACAGGGAAACCCTTACAGGGCGACGAAATATGACATGGAAACCCTTACAGGGAAATGAAATATGACAGGGAAACCCTTACAGGGGACGAAATGACAGGGGAAACCCGTCCTGGGGAAAGAAATATAATAGAGAAACCCGTCCATGCGATGATGAGAGTTAAACCAATCTAGGTCGATATGACGAGGTAAACTGACCAGCGCGAAGAAATATGACGGAGAACTCCAAGGCTGAGGGACTGATTACCTCAGCTTTTGTATATAGTTCTACTGACTTCCATCCCTTTCTTTGAATTTGTACTGATGAAGTCACTGGATGGCGTAACGTCTGTAATAAGACACCCAAATGTTGCACATGTCCAGTGCGACAAAATATATCAGGTAAAACCGACTATACCCACGAAATATATCTGGGAAGCCCGTACAGGGCGACGAAATATTACAGGGAAACCCGTCCAAGGTGACGAAATATATCATGGAAACCTGCACAAGGTAACGAAATGTGACAGCCAACCCCATCTAGAGCGACGAAATATGACAAGGAATCTCGTTCAAGGCGACGAAATATGAAAAGGAAACCCGTCCAGGGCGATGATATATGTCAGGGAAACCCGTCCAGGGCGATGAAATATATCCAGGGAGACAGAATTTGACATGGAAATCAATCCAGCGCTTCAGAATATGAGAAAGAAACCTGTCCAGGGCGACGGTATACGGCAGAGAAACCGGTCTCGGACGAGTGAATATGATAGGAAAACCCGTCCAGGGCAAAGGCATATGAAAAGAAAACCCGTCCAGGGCAACGACATATGACAGGGAAACGCATCCAGGTCGAAGAAATATGACATGGAAGCCCGTCAAGGGAGAAAATATATGAGAGAGAAACCCGTCCAGAGTGACGGAATGTGACAGAGAAACACGTCCACGGCGACGAAATATGAAAGGGAAACTCTTCGAAGGCGACGAAATATAACAGGGCTTCCCGTCCAGGGCGATGGAACATGACAGGGAAAACCGTCCATGGCGACTGAATATGACAGAGAAACCCGACCAGGGCGATGGAATGTGACAGGGAAAGCCATCTAAGGCGAAGAAATATGACAGGTATATCTGTCAAAGACGACGAAATATGACAGGTATATCTGTCAAAGACGGCGAAATATGACAGGTAAACCGTCTAGGACAAAGATATATTAGAGGGAAAAGCCTTCCAGGGCGATAAAATATGACACGGATACCTGTCCAGGGCGACGGACTATAACGAGGAAACCCGTCTAGGCTGGCCATCAAATCCCTGAATATCTTAGGAGTTGACTAGACACAATGATCTTCTTAACTTAGAGTGATTGCTGAAATAATTGACACAAGTTGATGTGTTAGAAGACTTTCTGTAAACAGTGAGCTGGTTCTTGTTTTTCTTGCTAGAATTCCTTGTCTTTCCCACTGGTATTCGTTGTCCTTTTGGCTAATGTTCTTCCTGAAGAATGTTTGTCCTGTGGTTCTCTGCTTGTTCTTTCTTTCTTACCATTTTCCGATGTATGTTTTTAATCATAAGTTTAGGTTCTCTTTCAGTTTCCTTCTTTATTTGCTTGTCCGAGGTGCTTATTTTCTCCTTGTTTGTTTCCTTCTCTAATGTATATTTCTGGTGTTTGCTGCTTTCTTCAGGGTATAATCACTTGCTTGTTCTTTCTTTCCATGTTTTTTTTTTTTTTTTCGGTGTATGTTGTATTTCGGTGCCTTCGTTCCTCTATTACTGTTTCTTCTCTACGAGTTTTAAGTGATTATGTGATTATTAATTTCCATGGAGATATTAAATATATTTATGCAAAATATCGTTATTATTCAGATACATATTACTCTTTCTGTTTTCCAAAACCCATTAACTAGTGAACAGAAGTGATTTTTTGTCAGTAACTTTCAGGTGTTTGTCTACAACAAGCACAGCTTTGTAAGTAGACACAAGCAGGTCTCAGATGTTTGTCTACAACAAGCACAGCTTTATAAGCAGACACAAGCAGGTCTCAGGTGTTTGTCTACAACAAGCACAGCTTTGTAAGCAGACACAAGCAGGTCTCAGGTGTTTGTCTACAACAAACACAGCTTTATAAGCAGACACAAGCAGGTCTCAGGTGTTTGTCTACAACAAACACAGCTTTGTAAGCAGACACAAGCGGGTCTCAGGTGTTTGTCTACAACAAGCACAGCTTTGTAAGCAGACACAAGCAGGTCTCAGGTGTTTGTCTACAACAAGCACAGCTTTGTAAGCAGACACAAGCAGGTCTCAGGTGTTTGTCTACAACAAGCACAGCTTTGTAAGCAGAGACTAGCAGGTCACACATATATGACGTTGTGTTTTGATTTCGCGTTTCATTTGAGCAATAATATCGAACCAAATACAATACCACGAACAGTCGTGCACACATACCATACCACGAACACTCGTGCACACATATCATACCACGAACACCCGTGCACACATACCATACCACGAACACTCGTGCACACATACCATACCACGAACACTCGTGCACACATATCATACCACGAACACCCGTGCACACATACCATACCACGAACACTCGTGCACACATATCATACCACGAACACCCGTGCACACATACCATACCACGAACACTCGTGCACACATAAGTGTAATCATATGGTGTTTAAAATTAATTAGTGTAGTAGCAACAATGTAAAAGAAATAAGGAAATATTTATGTGCTTCATCATTTAGAATACATAACATAAAGAAAGTTGGTTCAGATGGTCCTAGTCGCATATATTTGCCGAGTTTAAAATATTCTCTTCGATCATCAGCAGCCGCTGTTTCCTCCACTCTATAACTGATACATATCACCCACAGTGGATATGTAGATATATTTTTACACTATGAGCCGTATGTTCTTTCAGGGATAGGTAGTGATCCTATAATGATGATTAGCTGGTTTACTGGGGTTACTGGATGCTAGGAATAAAGGTTCTCTCTCCCCAAGGCACCCAGCTGGATTACTGGGGTTACTGGATGCTAGGAATAAAGGTTCTCTCTCCCCAAGGCACCCAGCTGGATTACTGGGGTTACTGGATGATAGGAATAAAGGTTCTCTCTCCCCAAGGCACCCAGCTGGATTACTGGGGTTACTGGATGCTAGGAATAAAGGTTCTCTCTCCCCAAGGCGCCCAGCTGGATTACTGGGGTTACTGGATGCTAGGAATAAAGGTTCTCTCTCCCCAAGGCACCCAGCTGGATTACTGGGGTTACTGGATGCTAGGAATAAAGGTTCTCTCTCCCCAAGGCGCCCAGCTGGATTACTGGGGTTACTGGATGATAGGAATAAAGGTTCTCTCTTCCCAAGGCACCCAGCTGAAGCGCGGCTCCTCTTGATGCTTCAGACTTAGCTGTTATGATAGTCTCCCGAGCAGGTTACGCTCATAGCTTTCAGATTAGCAATTTCCCATTTGGACGATGTGGCAGCACGTTGTTTACATACCTTTTTACACTGGGGCAGAACCAGCTAGAATGACTGTAGACCAACATTACAACTGGTTAAGGCACTGAAACAGTAAGAATCAATTAATAATTTAAAACAAATATAACACTGACAGCAACAGTGAAACCAGGCAGGGTTGTGGGAGTGGCCTGGCAGCAGGTTTGTACTGATGAAGTCACTGGATGGTGATACCTCTACAGTTAAATGTACCCAGATGTTGCACATGTGTTTAATTCAACATTAATAATGTTCACTATAGTGAATGAACACATATAAGAACAACATTAATGTTCACTATAATTAATGAACACACATAAGAATAACTTTAATGTTTACTTTGATGAATAAACATTAAAGGACAACATTAATGTTCACTGTGCTGAGTGAACACAACCAAGTAATGGTCAGTGTTGTGCATGAACACTGACACTGGTCTTATGAATTATAGTAATGTCAATTATGGTGAGTGAAGACAAACAGAAAAGACGGTTAAGTTGCCATCTAGTTAAATAAAATAGTTGTATTTACAAGAGTTGAGTCAAAGCTCCTGGGCCAACTTCATAACTCTTTTTTTTAACTGGTTTTCCTAGTTTCTGGTTTTCAGGGACTGATCGTGTCTGATCTTAAACTTTTGTACAGTATTTACCTCCACCACCACTTGGTCTTGTGTAGTCCACTTACCACCACCACTTGATCTAGGGTAGTCCACTTACCACCACCACTTGATCTAGTGTAGTCCACTTACCACCACCACTTGGTCTAGTGTAGTCCACTTACCAGCACCACTTGATCTAGTGTAGTCCACTTACCACCAACACTTGATCTAATGTAGTCCACTTACCACCACCACTTGATCTAGTGTAGTCCACTTACCAACACCACTTGACCTAGTGTAGTCCACTTACAACCACCACTTGATCTAGTGTAGTCCACTTACCACCACCACTTGATCTAGTGTAGTCCACTTACCACCACCACTTGATCTAGTGTAGTCCACTTACAACCACCACTTGATCTAGTGTAGTCCACTTACAACCACCACTTGATCTAGTGTAGTCCACTTACCAACACCACTTGATCTAGTGTAGTCCACTTACAACCACCACTTGATCTAGTGTAGTCCACTTACAACCACCACTTGATCTAGTGTAGTCCACTTACCACCACCACTTGATCTAGTGTAGTTCACTTACCACCACCACTTGATCTAGTGTAGTCCACTTACCACCAACACTTGATCTAGTGTAGTCCGCTTACCACCACCACTTGATCTAATGTAGTCCACTTACCACCACCACTTGATCGAGTGTAGTCCACTTACCACCACCACTTGATCTAGTGTAGTCCACTTACAACCACGACTTGATCTAGTGTAGTCCACTTACCACCACCACTTGATCTAGTGTAGTCCACTTACCACCACCACTTGATCTAGTGTAGTCCACTTACCACCACCACTTGATCTAGTGTAGTCCACTTACCACCACCACTTGATCTAGTGTAGTCCACTTACTACCACCACTTGATCTATTGAAGTCCACTTACCACCACCACTTGATCTAGTGTAGTCCACTTACCACCACCACTTGATCTAGTGTAGTTCACTTACCACCACCACCTGATCTAGTGTAGTCCACTTACCACCACCACCTGATCTAGTGTAGTCCACTTACCACCACCTGATCTAGTGCAGTCCACTTACCACCACCACTTGATCTAATGTAGTCCACTTACCACCACCTGATCTAATGTAGTCCACTTACCACCACTTGATCTAGTGTAGTGCACTTACCACCACCACTTGATCTAGTGTAGTCCACTTACCACCACCACTTGATCTAGTGTAGTCCACTTACCACCACCACTTGATCTAGTGTAGTCCACTTGCCACCACCTGATCTAGTGTAGTCCACTTACCACCACTTGATCTAGTGAAGTCCACTTACCACCACCACTTAATCTAGTGTAGTCCACTTACCACCACCTGATCTAGTGTAGTCCACTTACCACCACTTGATCTAGTGTAGTCCACTTACCACCACCACTTGATCTAGTGTAGTCCACTTACCACCACCACTTGATCTAGTGTAGTCCACTTGCCACCACCTGATCTAGTGTAGTCCACTTATCACCACCACTTCATCTAGTGTAGTCCACTTACCACCACCACTTGATCTAGTGTAGTCCACTTACCACCTGATCTAGTGTAGTCCACTTACCACCACCACCTGATCTAGTGTAGTCCACTTACCACCACCACTTGATCTAGTGTAGTTCACTTACCACCACCACCTGATCTAGTGTAGTCCACTTACCACCACCACCTGATCTAGTGTAGTCCACTTACCACCACCTGATCTAGTGCAGTCCACTTACCACCACCACTTGATCTAGTGTAGTCCACTTACCACCACCTGATCTAATGTAGTCCACTTACCACCACTTGATCTAGTGTAGTGCCCTTACCACCACCACTTGATCTAGTGTAGTCCACTTACCACCACCACTTGATCTAGTGTAGTCCACTTACCACCACCACTTGATCTAGTGTAGTCCACTTGCCACCACCTGATCTAGTGTAGTCCACTTACCACCACTTGATCTAGTGAAGTCCACTTACCACCACCACTTAATCTAGTGTAGTCCACTTACCACCACCTGATCTAGTGTAGTCCACTTAAAACCACTTGATCTAGTGTAGTCCACTTACCACCACCACTTGATCTAGTGTAGTCCACTTACCACCACCACTTGATCTAATGTAGTCCACTTGCCACCACCTGATCTAGTGTAGTCCACTTACCACCACCACTTGATCTAGTGTAGTCCACTTACCACCACCACTTAATCTAGTGTAGTCCACTTACCACCACCTGATCTAGTGTAGTCCACTTAAAACCACTTGATCTAGTGTAGTCCACTTACCACCACCACTTGATCTAGTGTAGTCCACTTACCACCACCACTTGATCTAGTGTAGTCCACTTACCACCACCACTTGATCTAATGTAGTCCACTTGCCACCACCTGATCTAGTGTAGTCCACTTACCACCACCACTTGATCTAGTGTAGTCCACTTACCACCTGATCTAGTGTAGTCCACTTACCACCACCACCTGATCTAGTGTAGTCCACTTACCACCACCACTTGATCTAGTGTAGTCCATTTACCACCACCACTTGATCTAGTGTAGTCCACTTACCACCACCACTTGATCTAGTGTAGTCCACTTACTACCACCACTTGATCTATTGAAGTCCACTTACCACCACCACTTGATCTAGTGTAGTCCACTTACCACCACCACTTGATCTAGTGTAGTTCACTTACCACCACCACCTGATCTAGTGTAGTCCACTTACCACCACCACCTGATCTAGTGTAGTCCACTTACCACCACCTGATCTAGTGTAGTCCACTTACCACCACCACTTGATCTAGTGTAGTCAACTTACCACCACCTGATCTAATGTAGTCCACTTACCACCACTTGATCTAGTGTAGTGCACTTACCACCACCACTTGATCTAGTGTAGTCCACTTACCACCACCACTTGATCTAGTGTAGTCCACTTACCACCACCACTTGATCTAGTGTAGTCCACTTGCCACCACCTGATCTAGTGTAGTCCACTTACCAACACTTGATCTAGTGAAGTCCACTTACCACCACCACTTAATCTAGTGTAGTCCACTTACCACCACCTGATCTAGTGTAGTCCACTTACCACCACTTGATCTAGTGTAGTCCACTTACCACCACCACTTGATCTAGTGTAGTCCACTTACCACCACCACTTGATCTAGTGTAGTCCACTTGCCACCACCTGATCTAGTGTAGTCCACTTATCACCACCACTTCATCTAGTGTAGTCCACTTACCACCACCACTTGATCTAGTGTAGTCCACTTACCACCTGATCTAGTGTAGTCCACTTACCACCACCACCTGATCTAGTGTAGTCCACTTACCACCACCACTTGATCTAGTGTAGTCCATTTACCACCACCACTTGATCTAGTGTAGTCCACTTACCACCACCACCTGATCTAGTGTAGTCCACTTACCACCACCACCTGATCTAGTGTAGTCCACTTACCACCACCACTTAATCTAGTGTAGTCCACTTACCACCACCACTTGATCTAGTGTAGTCCACTTGCCACCACCTGATCTAGTGTAGTCCACTTACCACCACTTGATCTAGTGTAGTCCACTTACCACCACCACTTAATCAAGTGTAGTCCACTTACCACCACCTGATCTAGTGTAGTCCACTTGCCACCACCTGATCTAGTGTAGTCCACTTACCACCACTTGATCTAGTGTAGTCCACTTACCACCTCCACTTGATCAATTGTAGTCCACTTACCACCACCTGATCTAGTGTAGTCCACTTACCACCACTTGATCTAGTGTAGTCCAATTAAAACCACCACTTGATCTAGTGTAGTCCACTTACCACCACCACTTGATCTAGTGTAATCCTCTTGCCACCACCTGATCTAGTGTAGTCCACTTACCACCACCACTTGATCTAGTGTAGTCCACTTACCACCACCACTTGATCTAGTGTAGTCCACTTACCACGTGATCTAGTGTAGTCCACTTACCACCACCACCTGATCTAGTGTATTCCACTTACCACCACCACTTGATCTAGTGTTGTCCACTTACCACCACCACTTGATCTAGTGTAGTCCACTTACCACCAACACTTGATCTAATGTAGTCCACTTACCACCACCACTTGATCTAATGTAGTCCACTTACCAACACCACTTCATCTAGTGTAGTCCACTTACAACCACCACTTGATCTAGTGTAGTCCACTTACCACCACCACTTGATCTAGTGTAGTCCACTTGCCACCACCACTTGATCTAGTGTAGTCCACTTACAACCACCACTTGATATAGTGTAGTCCACTTACAACCACCACTTGATCTAGTGTAGTCCACTTACCACCACCACTTGATCTAGTGTAGTCCACTTTCCACCACCACTTGATCTAGTGTAGTCCACTTACAACCACCACTTGATCTAGTGTAGTCCACTTACCTCCACCACTTGATCTAGTGTAGTTCACTTACCACCACCACTTGATCTAGTGTAGTCCACTTACCACCAACACTTGATCTAGTGTAGTCCGCTTACCACCACCATTTGATCTAATGTAGTCCACTTACCACCACCACTTGATCTAGTGTAGTCCACTTACCACCACCACTTGATCTAGTGTAGTCCACTTACAACCACCACTTAATCTAGTGTAGTCCACTTACCTCCACCACTTGATCTAGTGTAGTCCACTTACCACCACCACTTGATCTAGTGTAGTCCACTTACCACAACCACTTGATCTAGTGTAGTCCACTTACCACCACCACTTGATCTAGTGTAGTCCACTTACCACCACCTGATCTAGTGTAGTCCACTTACCACCACTTGATCTAGTGTAGTGCACTTACCACCATCACTTGATCTAGTGTAGTCCACTTACCACCACCACTTGATCTAGTGTAGTCCACTTACAACCACCACTTGATCTAGTGTAGTCCACTTACCACCACCACTTGATCTAGTGTAGTCCAGTTACCACCACCACTTGATCCAGTGTAGTCCACTTACATCCACCACTTGATCTAGTGTTGTCCACTTACCACCACCACTTGATCTAGTGTAGTCCACTTACCACCACCACTTGATCTAGTGTAGTCCACTTACCACCACCACTTGATCTAGTGTAGTCCACTTACCACCACCACTTGATCTAGTGTAGTCCACTTACCACCACCACTTGATCTAGTGTAGTCCACTTACCACCACCACTTGATCTAGTATAGTTCACTTACCACCACCACCTGATCTAGTGTAGTCCACTTACCACCACCACTTGATCTAGTGTAGTCCACTTACCACCACCACTTGATCTAGTGTAGTCCACTTACCACCACTTTATCTAGTGTAGTCCACTTACCACCACCACTTGATCTAGTGTAGTCCACTTACCACCACCTGATCTAGTGTAGTCCACTTACCACCACTTTATCTAGTGTAGTGCACTTACCACCACCACTTGATCTAGTGTAGTCCACTTACCACCACCACTTGATCTAGTGTAGTCCACTTTCCACCACCACTTGATCTAGTGTAGTCCACTTGCCACCACTTGATCTAGTGTAGTCCACTTACTACCACCACTTGATCTAGTGTAGTCCACTTACCACCACCACTTGATCTAGTGTAGTCCACTTACCACCACCACTTGATCTAGTGTAGTCCACTTACTACCACCACTTGATCTAGTGTAGTCCACTTACCACCACCACTTGATCTAGTGTAGTCCACTTACCACCACCACTTGATCTAGTGTAGTTCACTTACCACCACCACCTGATCTAGTGTAGTCCACTTACCACCACCACCTGATCTAGTGTAGTCCACTTACCACCACCTGATCTAGTGTAGTCCACTTACCACCACCACTTGATCTAGTGTAGCCCACTTACCACCACCACTTGATCTAGCGTAGTCCACTTACCACCACCACTTGATCTAGTGTAGTCCACTTACCACCACCACTTGATCTAGTGTAGTCCACTTACCACCACCACTTGATCTAGTATAGTTCACTTACCACCACCACCTGATTTAGTGTAGTCCACTTACCACCACCACTTGATCTAGTGTAGTCCACTTACCACCACCACTTGATCTAGTGTAGTCCACTTACCAACACTACTTGATCTAGTGTAGTCCACTTACCAACACTACTTGATCTAGTGTAGTCCACTTACCAACACTACTTGATCTAGTGTAGTCCACTTACCAACACTACTTGATCTAGTGTAGTCCACTTACCAACACTACTTGATCTAGTGTAGTCCACTTACCAACACTACTTGATCTAGTGTAGTCCACTTACTAATCTAAGACTGAATAATAGTATTCACTACGATTCATTAATATCACTTTAACTAAATTAGTTGTTGTACACACTTCTTCCTCATTTCGCACAACAAATATTTTTCAAAGAACAATAGTTGTTATCTGAACTACTTGATCTATTATATTTGCTAATTCCTTTTTCAAGAACACTTAAGTAATATTTAAGTGTGATAACTGTTACATAATTGCAACATATCCCTCCTTCTCACTGGCTCTTATATGATATAAATCTGTGGTATAAATTATAGTGTGTGACCACTCTCAGCTTCAGAATAAGTTGTGATCTACCAAACACTGCCAATGGGAGGTCAGTCTCTGGGCTTTATATAGGGTTCACTTACCTGCCTAATTAATTAAGTATACCACAAGTGGAGACTGTAAGTGGCAATGTTATGTGATGAAAGAAAGAATGAACTTCAAGAGAACTGAGGTTCTCCTCAGTACTTTATCTTTCACAAGATCATTGTAATGGTAACTTTATTGGTTTTATAACTTATCAACTGCACTATGCTCATTAATACTTCAAGTAATATTTGAACCATTAATAAAGAGTACATTAGTCTCAAAAACAGAGACCAAACTAAACACACAGTGTATATACACTGAGACATACACATCTCTCAGTGTATATACACTGAGACATACACATCCCTCAGTGTATATAAACTGAGACATACACATCCCTCAGTGTATATAAATTGAGACATACACATCTCTCAGTGTATATAAACCGAGACGTACACATCTCTCGGTGTATATAAACCGAGACATACACATCTCTCGGTGTATATAAACCAAGACGTACACATCTCTCAGTGTATATAAACCGAGACGGACACATCTCTCAGTGTATATAAACCGAGACATACACATCTCTCGGTGTATATAAACCGAGACATGCACATCTCTCGGTGTATATAAACCAAGACGTACACATCTCTCAGTGTATATAAACCGAGACATACACATCTCTCGGTGTATATAAACCGAGACATGCACATCTCTCGGTGTATATAAACCAAGACGTACACATCTCTCAGTGTATATAAACCGAGACGTACACATCTCTCGGTGTATATAAACCGAGACATACACATCTCTCGGTGTATATAAACCGAGACGTACACATCTCTCGGTGTATATAAACCGAGACGTACACATCTCTCGGTGTATATAAACCGAGACATACACATCTCTCGGTGTATATAAACCGAGACGTACACATCTCTCGGTGTATATAAACCGAGACATACACATCTCTCGGTGTATATAAACCGAGACGTACACATCTCTCGGTGTATATAAACCGAGACGTACACATCTCTCGGTGTATATAAACCGAGACGTACACATCTCTCGGTGTATATAAACCGAGACATACACATCTCTCAGTGTATATAAACCGAGACATACACATCTCTCGGTGTATATAAACCGAGACGTACACATCTCTCGGTGTATATAAACCGAGACATACACATCTCTCAGTGTATATAAACCGAGACGTACACATCTCTCGGTGTATATAAACCGAGACATACACATCTCTCGGTGTATATAAACCGAGACATACACATCTCTCAGTGTATATAAACCGAGACGTACACATCTCTCGGTGTATATACACTGAGACATACACATCTCTCAGTGAATATACACTGAGACATACACATCCCTCAGTGTATATAAACTGAGACATACACATCCCTCAGTGTATATAAATTGAGACATACACATCCCTCAGTGTATATAAACTGAGACATACACATCTCTCAGTGTATATAAACCGACAAGTACACATCTCTCAGTGTATATAAACCGAGACATACACATCTCTCGGTGTATATAAACCGAAACATACACATTTCTCGGTGTATATAAACCGAGACATACACATCTCTCGGTGTACATAAATCGAGACATACACATCGCTCAATGTATATAAACCGAGACATACACATCTCTCTGTGTATATAAACCGAGACGTACACATCTCTCGGTGTATATACACCGAGACGTACACATCTCTCGGTGTATGTAAACCGAGACGTACACATCTCTCAGTGTATATAAACCGAGACATACACATCTCTCAGTGTATATAAACTGAGACATACACATCTCTCAGTGTATATAAATTGAGACATACACATCTCTCAGTGTATATAAACCGAGACATACACATCTCTCAGTGTATATAAATTGAGACATACACATCTCTCAGTGTATATAAACCGAGGCATACACATCTCTCAGTGTATATAAACTGAGACATACACATCTCTCAGTGTATATAAACCGAGACATACATATCTCTGTGAATATAAACCGAGACATACACATCTCTCAGTGTACATAAACCGAGACATACACATCTCTCAGAGTATATAAACTGAGACATACACATCTCTCAGTGTATGGAATCCTTGACAAGTGAGAGCATCAAATTTTTTCTTTGATTATTAATGATAAAATAGTTAACACAGAATAATGTATGCATATTATGTATTATATTTAGTCTATTATTTAAATTTAAATTATATAACATACAAAACTAAAAAAAAATACGTATATAAAAGAGACAACATCAATGACTGTGATGAATGATGACTGAAGGTGAGTACCATCAGCACCCCGATGGTGACTCTCACAATGACTGGAGGTGAGTACCATCAGGACCCCGATGGTGACTCTCACAATGACTGGAGGTGAGTACCATCAGGACACCGACGGTGACTCTCACAATGACTGGAGGTGAGTACCATCAGGACCCCGACGGTGACTCTCACAATGACTGGAGGTGAGTACCATCAGGAAACCGACGGTGACTCTCACAATGACTGGAGGTGAGTACCATCAGGACCCCGACGGTGACTCTCACAATGACTGGAGGTGAGTACCATCAGGACCCCGACGGTGACTCTCACAATGACTGGAGGTGAGTACCATCAGGAAACCGACGGTGACTCTCACAATGACTGGAGGTGAGTACCATCAGGACCCCGACGGTGACTCTCACAATGACTGGAGGTGAGTACCATCAGGACCCCGACGGTGACTCTCACAATGACTGGAGGTGAGTACCATCAGGAAACCGACGGTGACTCTCACAATGACTGGAGGTGAGTACCATCAGGACCCCGACGGTGACTCTCACAATGACTGGAGGTGAGTACCATCAGGACCCCGACGGTGACTCTCACAATGACTGGAGGTGAGTACCATCAGGACCCCGACGGTGACTCTCACAATGACTGGAGGTGAGTACCATCAGGACCCCGACGGTGACTCTCACAATGACTGGAGGTGAGTACCATCAGGACCCCGACGGTGACTCTCACAATGACTGGAGGTGAGTACCATCAGGACCCCGACGGTGACTCTCACAATGACTGGAGGTGAGTACCATCAGGAAACCGACGGTGACTCTCACAATGACTGGAGGTGAGTACCATCAGGACCCCGACGGTGACTCTCACAATGACTGGAGGTGAGTACCATCAGGACCCCGACGGTGACTCTCACAATGACTGGAGGTGAGTACCATCAGGACCCCGACGGTGACTCTCACAATGACTGGAGGTGAGTACCATCAGGACCCCGACGGTGACTCTCACAATGACTGGAGGTGAGTACCATCAGGACCCCGACGGTGACTCTCACAATGACTGGAGGTGAGTACCATCAGGACCCCGACGGTGACTCTCACAATGACTGGAGGCGAGTACCATCAGGACCCCGACTGTGACTCTCACAATGACTGGAGGTGAGTACCATCAGGACCCCGACGGTGATTCTCACATTGACTGGAGGTGAGTACCATCAGGACCCCGACGGTGACTCTCACAATGACTGGAGGTGAGAACCATCAGGACCCCGACGATGACTCTCACAATGACTGGAGGTGAGTACCATCAGGACCCCGACGGTGACTCTCACAATGACTGGAGGTGAGTACCATCAGGACCCTGACGGTGACTCTCACAATGACTGGAGGTGAGTACCATCAGGACCCCGATGGTGACTCTCACAATGACTGGAGGTGAGTACCATCAGGACCCCGACGGTGACTCTCACAATGACTGGAGGTGACTACCATCAGGACCCCGACGGTGACTCTCACAATGACTGGAGGTGAGTACCATCAGGACCCCGACGGTGACTCTCACAATGACTGGAGGTGAGTACCATCAGGACCCCGACGGTGACTCTCACAATGATTGGAGGTGAGTACCATCAGGACCCCGACGGTGACTCTCACAATGACTGGAGGTGAGTACCATCAGGACCCCGACGGTGACTCTCACAATGACTGGAGGTGAGTACCATCAGGACCCCGACGGTGACTCTCACAATGACCTGAGGTGAGTACCATCAGGACCCCGACGGTGACTCTCACAATGACTGGAGGTGAGTACCATCAGGACCCCGACGGTGACTCTCACAATGACTGGAGGTAAGTATCATCAGGACCCCGACGGTGACTCTCACAGTGACTGGAGGTGAGTAACATCAGGACCCCGACGGTGACTCTCACAATGACTGGAGGTGAGTACCATCAGGACCCCGACGGTGACTCTCAAAATGACTGGAGGTGAGTACCATCAGGACCCCGACGGTGACTCTCACAATGACTGGAGGTGAGTACCATCAGGACCCCGACGGTGACTCTCACAATGACTGGAGGTGAGTACCATCAGGACCCCGACGGTGACTCTCACAATGACTGGAGGTGAGTACCATCAGGACCCCGACGGTGACTCTCACAATGACTGGAGGTGAGTACCATCAGGACCCCGACGGTGACTATCACAATGACTGGAGGTGAGTACCATCAGGACCCCGATGGTGACCCTCACAATGACTGGAGGTGAGTTCCATCAGGACCCCGATGGTGACTCTCACAATGACTGGAGGTGAGTACCATCAGGACCATTACGGTGACTCTCACCATGACTGGAGGTGAGTACCATCAGGACCCCGATGGTGACTCTCACAATGCCTGGAGGTGAGTACCATCAGGACCCCGACGGTGACTCTTACAATGACTGGAGGCGAGTACCATCAGGACCCCGACGGTGACTCTCATAATGACTGGAGGTGAGTACCATCAGGACCCCGACGGTGACTCTCACAATGACTGGAGGTGAGTACCATCAGGACCGAGACGGTGACTCTCACAATGACTGGAGGCGAGTACCATCAGGACCCCGACGGTGACTCTCATAATGACTGGAGGTGAGTACCATCAGGACCCCGACGGTGACTCTCACAATGACTGGAGGTGAGTACCATCAGGACCCCGATGGTGACTCTCACAATGACTGGAGGTGAGTACCATCAGGACCCCGATGGTGACTCTCACAATGACTGGAGGTGAGTACCATCAGGACCCCGACGGTGACTCTCACAATGACTGGAGGTGAGTACCATCAGGTCCATGACGGTGACTCTCACCATGACTGGAGGTGAGTACCATCAGGACCCCGATGGTGACTCTCACAATGACTGGAGGTGAGTACCATCAGGACCCCGACGGTGACTCTCACAATGACTGGAGGCGAGTACCATCAGGACCCCGACGGTGACTCTCACAATGACTGGAGGTGAGTACCATCAGGACCCCGACGGTGACTCTCACAATGACTGGAGGTGAGTACCATCAGGACCCCGACGGTGACTCTCAATATGACTGGAGGTGAGTACCATCAGGAGCCCGGCGGTGACTCTCACAATGACTGGAGGTGAGTTCCATCAGGATCCCGAAGGTGACTCTCACAATGACTGGAGGTGAGTACCATCAGGACCCCGACGGTGACTCTCACAATAACTAGAGGTGAGTACCATCAGGACCCCGACGGTGACTCTCACAATGACTGGAGGTGAGTACCATCAGGACCCCGACGGTGACTCTCACAATGACTGGAGGTGAGTACCATCAGGACCCCGACAGTGACTCTCACAATGACTGGAGGTGAGTACCATCAGGACCCTGACGGTGACTCTCAGAATGACTGGAGGTGAGTACCATCAGGACCCCGACGGTGACTCTCACAATGACTGGAGGTGAGTACCGTCAGGACCCCGACGGTGACTCTCACAATGACTGGAGGTGAGTACCATCAGGACCCCAACGGTGACTCTCACAATGACTGGAGGTGAGTACCATCAGGACCCCAACGGTGACTCTCACAATGACTGGAGGTGAGTACCATCAGGACCCAGACGGTGACTCCACAATGACTGCAGGTGAGTACCATCAGGACCCCGACGGTGACTCTCACAATGACTGGAGGCGAGTACCATCAGGACCCCGACGGTGACTCTCACAATGACTGGAGGTGAGTACCATCAGGACCCCAACGGTGACTCTCACAATGACTGGAGGTGAGTACCATCAGGACCCCGACGGTGACTCTCAATATGACTGGAGGTGAGTACCATCAGGACCCCGACGGTGACTCTCACAATGACTGGAGGTGAGTACCATCAGGACCCCGACGGTGACTCTCACAATGACTGGAGGTGAGTACCATCAGGACCCCGACGGTGACTCTCACAATGACTGGAGGTGAGTACCATCAGGACCCCGACGGTGACTCTCATAATGACTGGAGGTGAGTACCATCAGGATCCCGACAGTGACTCTCACAATGACTGGAGGTGAGTACCATCAGGACCATGACAGTGACTCTCACCATGACTGGAGGTGAGTACCATCAGGACCCCGACGGTGACTCTCACAATGACTGGAGGTGAGTACCATCAGGACCCCGATGGTGACTCTCACAATGACTGGAGGTGAGTACCATCAGGACCCCGACGGTGACTCTCACAATGACTGGAGGTGAGTACCATCAGGACCCCGACGGTGACTCTCACAATGACTGGAGGTGAGTACCGTCAGGACCCCGACGGTGACTCTCACAATGACTGGAGGTGAGTACCATCAGGACCCCGATGGTGACTCTCACAATGACTGGGAGTGAGTACAATCAGGATCCCGACGGTGACTCTCACAATGACTGGAGGTGAGTACCATCAGGACCCCAACGGTGACTCTCACAATGACTGGAGGTGAGTACCATCAGGACCCCGACGGTGACTCCACAATGACTGGAGGTGAGTACCATCAGGACCCCGACGGTGACTCTCACAATGACTGGAGGTTAGTACCATCAGGATCCCGACGGTGACTCTCACAATGACTGGAGGTGAGTACCATCAGGACCCCGACGGTGACTCTCACAATGACTGGAGGTGAGTACCATCAGGACCCCGACGGTGACTCTCACAATGACTGGAGGTGAGTACCATCAGGACCCCGACGGTGACTCTCACAATGACTGGAGGTGAGTACCATCAGGACCACGACGGTGACTCTCACAATGACTGGAGGTGAGTACCATCAGGACCCCGACGGTGACTCTCACAATGACTGGAGGTGAGTACCATCAGGACCCCGACGGTGACTCTCACAATGACTGAAGGTGAGTACCATCAGGACCCCGACGGTGACTCTCACAATGACTGGAGGTGAGTACCATCAGGACCCCAACGGTGACTCTCACAAAGACTGGAGGTGAGTACCATCAGGACCCCGACGGTGACTCTCACAATGATTGGAGGTGAGTACCATCAGGACCCCGATGGTGACTCTCACAATGACTGGAGGTGAGTACCATCAGGACCCCGACGGTGACTCTCACAGTGACTGGAGGTGAGTACCATCAGGACCCCGATGGTGACTCTCACAATGACTGGAGGTGAGTACCATCAGGACCCCGACGGTGACTCTCACAGTGACTGGAGGTGAGTACCATCAGGACCCCGACGGTGACTCTCACAGTGACTGGAGGTGAGTACCATCAGGACCCAGACGGTGACTCTCACAGTGACTGGAGGTGAGTACCATCAGGACCCCGACGGTGACTCTCACAATGACTGGAGGTGAGTACCATCAGGACCCCGACGGTGACTCTCACAATGACTGGAGGTGAGTACCATCAGGACTCCGACGGTGACTGTCACAATGACTGGAGGTGAGTACCATCAGGACCCCGACGGTGACTCTCACAATGACTGGAGGTGAGTACCATCAGGACCCCGACGGTGACTCTCACAATGACTGGAGGTGAGTACCATCAGGACCCCGACGGTGACTCTCACAATGACTGGAGGTGAGTACCATCAGGACCCCGACAGTGACTCTCACAATGACTGGAGGTGAGTACCATCAGGACCATGACGGTGACTCTCACCATGACTGGAGGTGAGTACCATCAGGACCCCGACGGTGACTCTCACAATGACTGGAGGTGAGTACCATCAGGACCCCGATGGTGACTCTCACAATGACTGGAGGTGAGTACCATCAGGACCCCGACTGTGACTCTCACAATGACTGGAGGTGAGTACCATCAGGACCCCGACGGTGACTCTCACAATGACTGGAGGTGAGTACCATCAGGACCCCGACGGTGACTCTCACAATGACTGTGAGTGAGTACCATCAGGATCCCGACGGTGACTCTCACAATGACTGGATGTGAGTACCATCAGGAACTCAACGGTGACTCTCACAATGACTGGAGGTGAGTACCATCAGGACCCCGACGGTGACTCCACAATGACTGGAGGTGAGTACCATCAGGACCCCGACGGTGACTCTCACAATGACTGGAGGTGAGTACCATCAGGATCCCGACGGTGACTCTCACAATGACTGGAGGTGAGTACCATCAGGACCCCGACGGTGACTCTCACAATGACTGGAGGTGAGTACCATCAGGACCCCGACGGTGACTCTCACAATGACTGGAGGTGAGTACCATCAGGACCCCGACGGTGACTCTCACAATAACTGGAGGTGAGTACCATCAGGACCCCGACGGTGACTCTCACAATGACTGGAGGTGAGTACCATCAGGACCCCGACGGTGACTCTCACAATGACTGGAGGTGAGTACCATCAGGACCCCGACGGTGACTCTCACAATGACTGGAGGTGAGTACCATCAGGACCCCGACGGTGACTCTCACAATGACTGGAGGTGAGTACCATCAGGACCCCAACGGTGACTCTCACAAAGACTGGAGGTGAGTACCATCAGGACCCCGACGGTGACTCTCACAATGATTGGAGGTGAGTACCATCAGGACCCCGACAGTGACTCTCACAGTGACTGGAGGTGAGTACCATCAGGACCCCGACGGTGACTCTCAAAATGACTGGAGGTGAGAACTATCAGGACCCCGATGGTGACTCTCACAATGACTGGAGGTGAGTACCATCAGGACCCCGACGGTGACTCTCACAATGACTGGAGGTGAGTACCATCAGGACCACGACGGTGACTCTCACAATGACTGGAGGTGAGTACCATCAGGACCCCGACGGTGACTCTCACAATGACTGGAGGTGAGTACCATCAGGACCCCGACGGTGACTCTCACAATGACTGAAGGTGAGTACCATCAGGACCCCGACGGTGACTCTCACAATGACTGGAGGTGAGTACCATCAGGACCCCAACGGTGACTCTCACAAAGACTGGAGGTGAGTACCATCAGGACCCCGACGGTGACTCTCACAATGATTGGAGGTGAGTACCATCAGGACCCCGATGGTGACTCTCACAATGACTGGAGGTGAGTACCATCAGGACCCCGACGGTGACTCTCACAGTGACTGGAGGTGAGTACCATCAGGACCCCGATGGTGACTCTCACAATGACTGGAGGTGAGTACCATCAGGACCCCGACGGTGACTCTCACAGTGACTGGAGGTGAGTACCATCAGGACCCCGACGGTGACTCTCACAGTGACTGGAGGTGAGTACCATCAGGACCCAGACGGTGACTCTCACAGTGACTGGAGGTGAGTACCATCAGGACCCCGACGGTGACTCTCACAATGACTTAAGGTGAGTACCATCAGGACCCCGACAGTGACTCTCACAATGACTGGAGGTGAGTACCATCAGGACTCCGACGGTGACTGTCACAATGACTGGAGGTGAGTACCATCAGGACCCCGACGGTGACTCTCACAATGACTGGAGGTGAGTACCATCAGGACCCCGACGGTGACTCTCACAATGACTGGAGGTGAGTACCATCAGGACCCCGACGGTGACTCTCACAATGACTGGAGGTGAGTACCATCAGGACCCCGACAGTGACTCTCACAATGACTGGAGGTGAGTACCATCAGGACCATGACGGTGACTCTCACCATGACTGGAGGTGAGTACCATCAGGACCCCGACGGTGACTCTCACAATGACTGGAGGTGAGTACCATCAGGACCCCGATGGTGACTCTCACAATGACTGGAGGTGAGTACCATCAGGACCCCGACTGTGACTCTCACAATGACTGGAGGTGAGTACCATCAGGACCCCGACGGTGACTCTCACAATGACTGGAGGTGAGTACCATCAGGACCCCGACGGTGACTCTCACAATGACTGTGAGTGAGTACCATCAGGATCCCGACGGTGACTCTCACAATGACTGGATGTGAGTACCATCAGGAACTCAACGGTGACTCTCACAATGACTGGAGGTGAGTACCATCAGGACCCCGACGGTGACTCCACAATGACTGGAGGTGAGTACCATCAGGACCCCGACGGTGACTCTCACAATGACTGGAGGTGAGTACCATCAGGATCCCGACGGTGACTCTCACAATGACTGGAGGTGAGTACCATCAGGACCCCGACGGTGACTCTCACAATGACTGGAGGTGAGTACCATCAGGACCCCGACGGTGACTCTCACAATGACTGGAGGTGAGTACCATCAGGACCCCGACGGTGACTCTCACAATAACTGGAGGTGAGTACCATCAGGACCCCGACGGTGACTCTCACAATGACTGGAGGTGAGTACCATCAGGACCCCGACGGTGACTCTCACAATGACTGGAGGTGAGTACCATCAGGACCCCGACGGTGACTCTCACAATGACTGGAGGTGAGTACCATCAGGACCCCGACGGTGACTCTCACAATGACTGGAGGTGAGTACCATCAGGACCCCAACGGTGACTCTCACAAAGACTGGAGGTGAGTACCATCAGGACCCCGACGGTGACTCTCACAATGATTGGAGGTGAGTACCATCAGGACCCCGACAGTGACTCTCACAGTGACTGGAGGTGAGTACCATCAGGACCCCGACGGTGACTCTCAAAATGACTGGAGGTGAGAACTATCAGGACCCCGATGGTGACTCTCACAATGACTGGAGGTGAGTACCATCAGGACCCCGATGGTGACTCTCACAATGACTGGAGGTGAGTACCATCAGGACCCCGTCGGTGACTCTCACAGTGACTGGAGGTGAGTACCATCAGGACCCCGATGGTGACTCTCACAATGACTGGAGGTGAGTACCATCAGGACCCCGACGGTGACTCTCACAGTGACTTTAGGTGAGTACCATCAGGACCCCGACGGTGACTCTCACAGTGACTGGAGGTGAGTACCATCAGGACCCAGACGGTGACTCTCACAGTGACTTTAGGTGAGTACCATCAGGACCCCGACGGTGACTCTCACAATGACTGGAGGTGAGTACCATCAGGACCCCGACGGTGACTCTCACAATGACTGGAGGTGAGTACCATCAGGACCCCGACGGTGACTCTCACAATGACTGGAGGTGAGTACCATCAGGACCCCGACGGTGACTCTCACAATGACTGGAGGTGAGTACCATCAGGACCCCGACGGTGACTCTCACAATGACTGGAGGTGAGTACCATCAGGACCCCGACGGTGACTCTCACAATGACTGGAGGTGAGTACCATCAGGACCCCGACGGTGACTCTCACAATGACTGGAGGTGAGTACCATCAGGACCCCGACGGTGACTCTCACAATGACTGGAGGTGAGTACCATCAGGACCCCGACGGTGACTCTCACAATGACTGGAGGTGAGTACCATCAGGACCCCGACGGTGACTCTCACAATGACTGGAGGTGAGTACCATCAGGACCCCGACGGTGACTCTCACAATGACTGGAGGTGAGTACCATCAGGACCCCGACGGTGACTCTCACAATGACTGGAGGTGAGTACCATCAGGACCCCGACGGTGACTCTCACAATCTGGCCACCACCTCTCTGATTTGCATTATATAAACAGCTGCTGATGAAGAACATTTGTACTGGTTACCTATATAGCTTTTCTAGGAAT
The DNA here is from genome assembly GCF_038502225.1 of Cherax quadricarinatus. Classification (NCBI taxonomy): domain Eukaryota; kingdom Metazoa; phylum Arthropoda; class Malacostraca; order Decapoda; family Parastacidae; genus Cherax; species Cherax quadricarinatus. Next base: position 69,102 of record NW_027196801.1, read on the forward strand.
TTTTCTGATCTTTTGAGGAAAAAGTGTTTTATTATATGAAAAATATAAATGACAAAAACCTGCTAACAACAAATCACAAGCTGAGAGTCAGACATAACAGACAGATCCTTCCACCATCGTCTTTCATAGAAACATTGTAATTTTGATTGTTAAATTGATCAAGTATAACATGATAATGAAGATAAAAAGGTGTTACTCGCCTGTACAGTGCGATGAAAACAAAAACAATAATAATAAAAATAATAATAATAATAATAATAATAATAATAATAATATTTACCATTATTTGTTGACCACATAGCATAACTTAGCACAAGAAGTTAAGACCATGTTGATGGCTGGATTAAAAGTTGGAATGAAGGAAGAGAAGAACTCTTGATTAGAGGAATGTTTTTAATACAGCTGTAGTGAAGGTAGTGGTGTGGTCTTGCTGGGTCTTGACACAGCTGCAGGGTAGGTAGTGGTGTGGTCTTGCTGGGTCTTGACACAGCTGCAGGGTAGGTAGTGGTGTGGTCTTGCTGGGTCTTGACACAGCTGCAGGGTAGGTAGTGGTGTGGTCTTGCTGGGTCTTGACACAGCTGCAGGGTAGGTAGTGGTGTGGTCTTGCTGGGTCTTGACACAGCTGCAGGGTAGGTAGTGGTGTGGTCTTGCTGGGTCTTGACACAGCTGCAGGGTAGGTAGTGGTGTGGTCTTGCTGGGTCTTGACACAGCTGCAGGGTAGGTAGTGGTGTGGTCTTGCTGGGTCTTGACACAGCTGCAGGGTAGGTAGTGGTGTGGTCTTGCTGGGTCTTGACACAGCTGCAGGGTAGGTAGTGGTGTGGTCTTGCTGGGTCTTGACACAGCTGCAGGGTAGGTAGTGGTGTGGTCTTGCTGGGTCTTGACACAGCTGCAGGGTAGGTAGTGGTGTGGTCTTGCTGGGTCTTGACACAGCTGCAGGGTAGGTAGTGGTGTGGTCTTGCTGGGTCTTGACACAGCTGCAGGGTAGGTAGTGGTGTGGTCTTGCTGGGTCTTGACACAGCTGCAGGGTAGGTAGTGGTGTGGTCTTGCTGGGTCTTGACACAGCTGCAGGGTAGGTAGTGGTGTGGTCTTGCTGGGTCTTGACACAGCTGCAGGGTAGGTAGTGGTGTGGTCTTGCTGGGTCTTGACACAGCTGCAGGGTAGGTAGTGGTGTGGTCTTGCTGGGTCTTGACACAGCTGCAGCGTAGGTAGTGGTGTGGTCTTGCTGGGTCTTGACACAGCTGCAGGGTAGGTAGTGGTGTGGTCTTGCTGGGTCTTGACACAGCTGCAGGGTAGGTAGTGGTGTGGTCTTGCTGGGTCTTGACACAGCTGCAGGGTAGGTAGTGGTGTGGTCTTGCTGGGTCTTGACACAGCTGCAGGGTAGGTAGTGGTGTGGTCTTGCTGGGTCTTGACACAGCTGCAGGGTAGGTAGTGGTGTGGTCTTGCTGGGTCTTGACACAGCTGCAGGGTAGGTAGTGGTGTGGTCTTGCTGGGTCTTGACACAGTTGCAGGGTAGGTAGTGGTGTGGTCTTGCTGGGTCTTGACACAGCTGCAGGGTAGGTAGTGGTGTGGTCTTGCTGGGTCTTGACACAGCTGCAGGGTAGGTAGTGGTGTGGTCTTGCTGGGTCTTGACACAGCTGCAGGGTAGGTAGTGGTGTGGTCTTGCTGGGTCTTGACACAGCTGCAGGGTAGGTAGTGGTGTGGTCTTGCTGGGTCTTGACACAGCTGCAGGGTAGGTAGTGGTGTGGTCTTGCTGGGTCTTGACACAGCTGCAGGGTAGGTAGTGGTGTGGTCTTGCTGGGTCTTGACACAGCTGCAGGGTAGGTAGTGGTGTGGTCTTGCTGGGTCTTGACACAGCTGCAGGGTAGGTAGTGGTGTGGTCTTGCTGGGTCTTGACACACATGCAGGGTAGGTAGTGGTGTGGTCTTGCTGGGTCTTGACACAGTTGCAGGGTAGGTAGTGGTGTGGTCTTGCTGGGTCTTGACACAGCTGCAGGGTAGGTAGTGGTGTGGTCTTGCTGAGTCTTGACACAGCTGCAGGGCAGGTAGTGGTGTGGTCTTGCTGGGTCTTGACACATCTGCAGGGTAGGTAGTGGTGTGGTCTTGCTGGGTCTTGACACAGCTGCAGGGTAGGTAGTGGTGTGGTCTTGCTGGGTCTTGACACAGCTGCAGGGTAGGTAGTGGTGTGGTCTTGCTGGGTCTTGACACAGCTGCAGGGTAGGTAGTGGTGTGGTCTTGCTGGGTCTTGACACAGCTGCAGGGGTAGGTAGTGGTGTGGTCTTGCTGGGTCTTGACACAGCTGCAGGGTAGGTAGTGGTGTGGTCTTGCTGGGTCTTGACACAGCTGCAGGGTAGGTAGTGGTGTGGTCTTGCTGGGTCTTGACACAGCTGCAGGGTAGGTAGTGGTGTGGTCTTGCTGGGTCTTGACACAGCTGCAGGGTAGGTAGTGGTGTGGTCTTGCTGGGTCTTGACACAGCTGCAGGGTAGGTAGTGGTGTGGTCTTGCTGGGTCTTGACACAGCTGCAGGGTAGGTAGTGGTGTGGTCTTGCTGGGTCTTGACACAGCTGCAGGGTAGGTAGTGGTGTGGTCTTGCTGGGTCTTGACACAGCTGCAGGGTAGGTAGTGGTGTGGTCTTGCTGGGTCTTGACACAGCTGCAGGGTAGGTAGTGGTGTGGTCTTGCTGGGTCTTGACACAGCTGCAGGGTAGGTAGTGGTGTGGTCTTGCTGGGTCTTGACACAGCTGCAGGGTAGGTAGTGGTGTGGTCTTGCTGGGTCTTGACACAGCTGCAGGGTAGGTAGTGGTGTGGTCTTGCTGGGTCTTGACACAGCTGCAGGGTAGGTAGTGGTGTGGTCTTGCTGGGTCTTGACACAGCTGCAGGGTAGGTAGTGGTGTGGTCTTGCTGGGTCTTGACACAGCTGCAGGGTAGGTAGTGGTGTGGTCTTGCTGGGTCTTGACACAGCTGCAGGGTAGGTAGTGGTGTGGTCTTGCTGGGTCTTGACACAGCTGCAGGGTAGGTAGTGGTGTGGTCTTGCTGGGTCTTGACACAGCTGCAGGGTAGGTAGTGGTGTGGTCTTGCTGGGTCTTGACACAGCTGCAGGGTAGGTAGTGGTGTGGTCTTGCTGGGTCTTGACACAGCTGCAGGGTAGGTAGTGGTGTGGTCTTGCTGGGTCTTGACACAGCTGCAGGGTAGGTAGTGGTGTGGTCTTGCTGGGTCTTGACACAGCTGCAGTGTAGGTAGTGGTGTGGTCTTGCTGTGTCTTGACACAGCTGCAGGGTAGGTAGTGGTGTGGTCTTGCTGGGTCTTGACACAGCTGCAGGGTAGGTAGTGGTGTGGTCTTGCTGGGTCTTGACACAGCTGCAGGGTAGGTAGTGGTGTGGTCTTGCTGGGTCTTGACACAGCTGCAGTGAAGGTAGTGGTGTGGTCTTGCTGGGTCTTGACACAGCTGCAGGGTAGGTAGTGGTGTGGTCTTGCTGGGTCTTGACACACATGCAGGGTAGGTAGTGGTGTGGTCTTGCTGGGTCTTGACACAGCTGCAGTGAAGGTAGTGGTATGGTCTTGCTGGGTCTTGACACACATGCAGGGTAGGTAGTGGTGTGGTCTTGCTGTGTCTTGACACACATGCAGGGTAGGTAGTGGTGTGGTCTTGCTGTGTCTTGACACAGCTGCAGGGTAGGTAGTGGTGTGGTCTTGCTGGGTCTTGACACAGCTGCAGTGAAGGTAGTGGTGTGGTCTTGCTGTGTCTTGACACACATGCAGGGTAGGTAGTGGTGTGGTCTTGCTGGGTCTTGACACAGCTGCAGTGAAGGTAGTGGTGTGGTCTTGCTGTGTCTTGACACACAAGCAGGGTAGGTAGTGGTGTGGTCTTGCTGGGTCTTGACACAACTGCAATGTAGGTAGTGGTGTGGTCTCGCTGGGTCTTGACACAGCTGCAGGGTAGGTAGTGGTGTGGTCTTGCTGAGTCTTGACACAGCTGCAGGGTAGGTAGTGGTGTGATCTTGCTGGGTCTTGACAGAGCTGCTGGGTAGGTAGTGATGTGGTCTTGCTGGGTCTTGACACACCTGCAGGGTAGATAGTGGTGTGGTCTTGCTGGGTCTTGACACAGCTGCAGGGTAGATATTGGTGTGGTCTTGCTAGGTCTTGACACACCTGCAGGGTAGGTAGTGGTGTGGTCTTGATGGGTCTTGACACAGCTGCAGGGTAGGTAGAGGTGTGGCCTTGCTGGGTCTTGACACAGCTGCAGGGTATGTAGTGGTGTGGTATCGCTGGGTCTTCACACAGCTGCATGGTAGATAGTGGTGTGGTCTTTCTGGGTCTTGACTCAGCTGCAGGGTAGGTAGAGGTGTGGTCTCGCTGGGTCTTGACACAGCTGCAGGGTAGGTAGTGGTGTGGTCTCGCTGGGTCTTGACACACCTGCAGGGTAGGTAGTGTTGTGGTCTTGCTGGGTCTTGACACACCTGCAGGGTAGGTAGTGGTGTGGTCTTGCTGGGTCATGACACACCTGCAGGGTAGGTAGTGGTGTGGTCTCGCTGGGTCTTGACACACCTGCAGGGTAGGTAGTGGTGTGGTCTTGCTGGGTCTTGACACACCTGCAGGGTAGGTAGTGGTGTGATCTCGCTGGGTCTTGACACAGCTGCAGAGTAGGTAGTGGTGAGGTCTTGCTGGGTCTTGACGCAGCTGCAGGGTAGGTAGTGGTGTGGTCTCGCTGGGTCTTCACACAGCTGCAGGGTAGGTAGTGGTGTGGTCTTGCTGGGTCTTGGCACAGCTGCAGGGTAGGTAGTGGTGTGGTCTTGCTGGGTCTTGACACAGCTGCAGGGTAGGTAGTGGTGTGGTCTTGGTGGGTCTTGACACAGCTGCAGGGTAGGTAGTGATGTGGTCTTGCAGGGTCTTGACACACCTGCAGGGTAGATAGTGGTGTGGTCTTGCTGGGTCTTGACATACCAGCAGGGTAGGTATTGGTGTGGTCTTGCTGGGTCTTGACACACCTGCAGAGTAGATAGTGGTGTGGTCTCGCTCTCTCTTGACAGAGAAGCAGGGTAGGTAGTGGTGTGGTCTTGCTGGGTCTTGACACAGCTGCAGGGTAGGTAGTGGTGTGGTCTTGCTGGGTCTTGACACAGCTGCAGGGAAGGTATTGGTGTGGTCTCGCTCTGTCTTGACACAGCTGCATGGTAGGTAGTGGTGTGGTCTCGCTGGGTCTTGACACAGCTACAGGGTAGGTAATGGTGTGGTCTTGCTGGGTCTTGGCACAGCTGTAGAGTAGGTAGTGGTGTGGTCTTACTGGGTCTTGACACAGCTGCAGGGTAGGTAGTGGTGTGGTCTTGCTCGGTCTTGACACAGCTGCAGGGTAGGTAGTGGTGTGGTTTTGCTGGGTCTTGACACAGCTGCAGGGTAGGTAATGGTGTGGTCTTGCTGGGTCTTGACACAGCTGCAGGGTAGGTAGTGGTGTGGTCCTGCTGGGTCTTGACACAGCTGCAGGGTAGGTAATGGTGTGGTCTTGCTGGGTCTTGGCATAGCTGTAGTGAAGGTAGTGGTGTGGTCTCGCTGGGACTTGACACAGCTGAAGGGTAGGTAGTGGTGCGGTCTCGCTGGGTCTTGACACAGCTGGAGGGTAGGTAATGGTGTGGTCTTGGTGGGTTTTGACACAGCTGCAGGGTAGGTAGTGGCGTGGTCTCGTTGGGTCTTAATGCAGCTTCAGGGTAGGTAGTGGTGTGGTCTCGCTGGGTCTTGACACAGTTGCAGGGTAGGTAGTGGTGTGGTCTCGCTGGGTCTTGACACAGCTGCAGGGTAGGCAATGGTGTGGTCTTGCTGGGTCTTGACACAGTTGCAGGGTAGGTAGTGGTGTGGTTTCGCTGGGTCTTGACAAAGCTGCAGGGTAGGTAGTGGAGTGGTCTCGCTGGGTCTTGACACAGCTGCAGGGTAGGTAGTGGTGTGGTCTCGCTGCGTCTTGACACAGCTGCAGGGTAAGTAGTGGTGTGGTCTTGCTGGTCTTGACACAGCTGCAGGGTAGGTAGTGGTGTTGTCTCGCTGGGTTTCGACACAGCTGCAGGGTAGGTAGTGGTGTGGTCTTGCTGGTTCTTAACACAGCTGCAGGGTAGGTAGTGGTGTATTCTTGCTGGGTCTTGACACAGCTGCAGGGTAGGTAGTGGTGTTGTCTCGCTGGGTCTTGACACAGCTGCAGGGTAGGTAGTGGTGTGGTCTTGCTGGGTCTTGACACAGCTGCAGGGTAGGTAGTGGTGTGGTCTTGCTGGTCTTGACACAGCTGCAGGGTAGGCAGTGGTGTTGTCTCGCTGGGTTTCGACACAGCTGCAGGGTAGGTAGTGGTGTGGTCTTGCTGGGTCTTAACACAGCTGCAGGGTAGGTAGTGGTGTGGTCTTGCTGGGTCTTGACACAGCTACAGGGTAGGTAGTGGTGTGGTCTCGCTGGGTCTTGACACAGGTGCAGTTTAGGTAGTGGTGTGGTCTTGCTGGGTCTTAACAGAGCTGCAGGGTAGGTAGTGGTGTGGTCTTGCTGGGTCTTAACACAGCTGCAGGGTAGGTAGTTTTGTGGTCTTGCTGGGTCTTGACACAGCTGCAGGGTAGGTAGTGGTGTGGTCTTGCTGGGTCTTAACACAGCTGCAGGGTAGATAGTGGTGTGGTCTCGCTGGGTCTTGACACAGTTGCAGGGTAGGTAGTGGTGTGGTCTCGCTGGGTCTTGACACAGCTGCAGGGTAGGTAGTGGTGTGGTCTCGCTGGGTCTTGACAAAGCTGCAGGGTAGGTAGTGGTGTGGTCTCGCTGCGTCTTGACACAGCTGCAGGGTAGGTAGTGGTGTGGTCTCGCTGGGTCTTGACACAGCTGCAGGGTAGGTAGTGGTGTGGTCTTGCTGGGTATTGACACAGCTGCAGGGTAGGTAATGGTGTGGTCTTTCTGGGTCTTGGCACAGCTGCAGGGTAAGTAGTGGTGTGGTCTTGCTGGGTCTTGACACATCTGCAGGGTAGGTAATGGTGTGGTCTTGGTGGGTCTTGACACAGCTGCAGGGAATGTAGTGGTGTGGTCTTGCTGGGTCTTGACACATCAACTGGGACCAGGTAAACCATGTCCTAAACGAAACATGTTGGGAAGATGTCTTAAATGACATGGATCCAAACCAGTGCCTTGAAAGGATCAACTTCCTGGTAGCCGAAGCATGTTCTAGGCATATTCCCCTAAGAAAGAAGAAGAGCAGGAGTAAACTGGAGAGAAAAAGGCGCTCCCTCTACAGAAGACGACGAAGAGTCACTGAGCTCCTCAGGAGTGCTAGAATATCTGATACACGAAAGGAGGCGCTGACCAGGGAAGTGGAAACTATCGAACTTAAGCTAAATGACTCTTACAGGAACCAGAAGAGGCAGGAGGAGCTTAAAGCTATTAGTGAAATTGAAAGAAATTCAAAATATTTCTTTTCATATGCCAAAAACAAGGCAAATACCACATCTAATATCGGGCCCTTACTCAGACAGGATGGGACTTACACAGATGACAACAAGGAAATGAGTGAAATATTGAAATCCCAGTACGACTCTGTGTTTAGTGAACCACTAATCGGTCTGAGGATCGACGACCCAAATGATTTCTTCATGAATGGGCCTCAAAACTCCATAAATGTATGCCAGATTTCCGACATTACCCTAACTCCGATAGATTTCGAAAAAGCCATTGACAACATGCCTATGCACTCAGCCCCGGGCCCAGACTCGTGGAACTCTGTTTTCATTAAGAACTGCAAGAAACCCCTCTCGCGTGCCCTAAGTACACTATGGAGGAGGAGCTTGGACATGGGTGAAATTCCACAGTCACTTAAAACAACGGATATAGCCCCACTCCATAAAGGTGGCAGCAAAGCATTAGCTAAGAACTATCGACCAATAGCTCTGACGTCCCACATCATAAAAATCTTTGAAAAAGTGCTAAGAAGCAGGATTGCAAATCACCTGGATTCCCAAAATCTGCACAATCCAGGGCAACATGGGTTCAGGGCAGGTCGCTCCTGTCTCTCACAACTACTGGATCACTATGACATGGCCTTGGATGCACTGGAAGAAAATCAGAATGCAGATGTAATATACACAGACTTTGCAAAAGCATTTGACAAATGCGATCATGGCGTAATAGCCCATAAAATACGTGCTAAAGGAATAACTGGGAAAGTGGGGAGATGGATCTTCAACTTCCTAACAAATCGAACACAAAGAGTAGTGGTCAACAGAGTTAAATCGGAGGCTGCCATAGTGAAGAGCTCTGTTCCACAAGGCACAGTACTCGCCCCCATCTTATTCCTTATCCTCATATCAGACATAAACAGAGATATACACCACAGCACCGTATCATCCTTTGCGGATGATACTAGGATCTGCATGAGGCTGTCATCTGCTGAGGACGCGGTTAACCTCCAAGAAGATATAAACAAAGTTTTCCAGTGGGCAACGGTAAACAATATGATGTTCAATGAGGACAAATTCCAACTACTCCGTTATGGAAAACTGGAGGAGATAATAACTAGAACAGAGTATACTACTGACTCCGGCCATACAATAGAGCGGAAAAATAATGTAAGGGACCTGGGAGTAGTAATGTCTGAGGATCTCACTTTCAAGGATCACAACAGTGCCACGATCGCACGTGCAAAGAAAATGATAGGATGGATAATGAGAACTTTCAAAACGAGAGATGCCAAACCCATGATGATCCTTTTCAAATCACTTGTTCTCTCTAGGCTGGAATACTG